>NC_088646.1:38978251-39020163 GCF_964019385.1 Sycon ciliatum | reverse complement strand
TGTCTACTAATGAGGTTTGTCTTGCAACCGATGTCATACTAACGAGGGTAGGACTGTAAATTAAATGCTTGAAAGTTGAAACTTCGTTTTTCAGATGAATCAGACTGCAAATCAATAGCATAGCAAAGACCATAGCTATCCCAGGAACACTTGAGTAGTGCCCTCTTTTACCTTTTTCTATGTTGTCCTCTTCAGTTTGAGCAGGTATGGATGTTTCCTAGTGCCTTCTAGAATTTCTAGGTATATCATTGGTCTTGTTCGGATCGTCCATTACGTTTGCAGCTGTTCAAACTTGTATTGTTGTTTATTATTTTATTGATTTATTTATTCTACTTGCCTTTCCTATCTTCTTGTGTTTTAGCATTAGGCGATTTGATCGCAGGACGAGAGAGGAGCTGATGGACGATCTCTCCAATGTTCCTCTTGGTTCGGAGCGGCCCCGAGTGCTGACGTTGGGACTTGGGTAAGGATGAGTGTTCCCTCATGTTTACAAGTTATCCGTTTTGTCCAACACTAACGGTTATATGCAGAATACTGCTGAGTCAAAAATGTGCAACAATCAGCACAAAAACTGACTGATGAGATCATGACATTCAACGACCTGATGCTTAGCTGCATCACGTTTATACCCGTTAGTGTTGGACAAAACGGATAACTCGTAAACTTATGGTCCTCTTTTTTAATTTTAATACTTGGCTCTCCATCCGAGTTCCCTCATGTGTTGCTATTATTTTTATTTACTTATTTTTTGCCCAGGGTCTACATTCTACATTTATTTTACTTAGACTAGGGTTAGCTGTCCGTTTACCAGTACTCATCCACACATATGTGCACATAGGGTCTACACAGAACTCTATCAGTAGGTATTTTTGATAGGAGGTTGTCTATCCTCCGGGATAGCACTATATACTCCCATTCTGTGTGTTCTCTGGTAGCTATGTTCCTTGGAGACCATATGACTGTGCCAGTGTGGTGACCGAGGTGAGGTGTGTCTGCACTGGCATCGTCAACTTGCCTACTGCTACGTGCTCCCCAGTGCTCCATCTGTGTCCTATACATTATTTTTTTTGGGGGGGAGGGGCAATACCGGTACTTCAGGTGCAGGGGGGCAAGGGGGATGGGGTGGGGGACATCATGCCCCCAATGAACCTCTCCAGGCGTTGTTCTGGAGTAGACTAACCATAGGCGGAGTGTACACATGCAGCACATAGTTTGGGAGCTAGAACGCAATCGGACTCGGGCATATTCAAAGGCAGTCTATTGTGATAGTAGTCCTGGACGGATCTCACTATGATGATATAGGTCGTGCCCAGCATCCCAATGCCAAACATTATAAATGACTGTTTTTTTTTCCTGAGGGGCTAGATGAACATGTGGCTAGACTGCCGATGGCAACCAACAGGCTCAAGGCTGTGTTGAGACTTCGTGTTTGCGACCCGAGTCAATTGTTTACTCACCATGACTAGGCATCGCATTGGGCACCGTATGACCATTTTATATGTCACTGTTCTTAGTCGCACCGGGGGCGCATGCCCATTTTCAGGAGACTCATCAAAACACATAAGCTCTGTGCCCTGAAGGTTAGGCCTATTGTTAGTCTGAATAGTCCTGGCTACTATCTCGCTAAGTTCATTGACTTTCTACTGAACCTGTATGTACGTGAGGAAAGTACTGTTCTGGCCTGAACTACGGATTTCATCAACTTGGTAGAAGGTTTGCCTGTGCGGGACGATCATTTATAATTGAGTATAACGAGCTCGGTCACGTGGCATTGTCGTGGTATATCACACACAGGTAAACAAGGTGGATGCCCCCGGCCCTTCGTACACGGTTAAAAACAGCAGTGACTTCCTTGATGTCAGTCATTCGGAAGACTAACGGGTTCGTGTACGATAACGATTTGTTTCCGCAGATCCAAGGGACTGCCATGGGTTCGCCTGCAGCAGTGGTCTATGCCGACATTGTTATGCTGTATTTGGAGAACCGGTACATTTTGCCGATCTTAGAGGGGGAGGGTTTAGAGGTTCAGGTTTATAGACGCTTTATCAGTGACATTTTTGTTTCATTGCATGGTTACGAAGGTCAAGTTCAGCGCGCTTTAGACAGGATTAATAAGTGTTCGGCCCTCGAGTTTGCGCATGAACTGGCACATGATGGCATTGATTTCCTGGACACCACAGTTTTCCGTAGTAAGGGATACATGGCGGTGAAGCCTCATTTCAAGGTCACCAATCGTTTCCTGTATCTGCTTGCCGGTAGTAACCACCCCCGTAGTATGGGTAAAGGTGTGATCACTGGGGAGTTGATCCGTATCCGTCGGTCTTCGACCCTTGACCACCACTACGAAGCTGCTGCCGAGCAGACGAAGCAGACTTTCCGGGCCCGTGTATACAAGAGCTCCATCTTTCATCTTTCAGACCGTACACCAGGCATGCAAGGCCGGCACAGCTGGGGTGGCTGGGGCGGCCTCAGCCGCCCCACTTTTTTGGCCGTTTTTTGTTCTTGTTTTTTTAGCACACTGCAACAAAGCGCGATGATCGCAGCTCAGCTCAAACGTGGCAAATAATGAAGAATCCTTGTGTATCAAGGTCAAGGTGTGTGTGTGTGTGTGTGTGTGCCTGTGTGTGTGTGTGCCTGTGTGTGTACGTGCCTGTGTGTGTACGTGCCTGTGACGTGTACAGCACCGCTAGCTAAACCGACCAACGGCTACTCCCAGGGCACAAACTATTCTGCTGGAGGCAGCGTCGTCTTCGGCTGAAATTCCGGATACAACCTGCAGGGAAGCATTGTGCGCATCTGCCAGATTGACGGTTCCTGGAGTGGGGCAGCTGCCTCATGTAATCGTAAGTTGAATTTCAAGAGAGCCAATATATCCCTCTTGTGTAGAGAAGCTTCAGGCTTGTAGGAAGGCAGATTCTGGTGGCGTTGATCTTTCCTATTTACAGAGCATGTAATAGTCTGGGTGTTACCTGCCACTTTTCATCATCACAAATGATGATCGTGCTTATCACAGGACCCAGGACCAGTCGGGCATCTCAGCCTGAGTCCTTAGGATATATGTTATACTTGTAGGTGTATGGTTAGGGTGTTTCACCGGGTAGAGGCGACGGTTTCAAATAGGACACAGGTTGCAAACCGGAACGGACTCAATATTCACTTTCTTTCTTGGTATTTTGTAGGGGTGAAACGAAGGTCTCAAATTCCCATTCGAACCTTCTTTATTAAAACGAACGAAGGTGTCGAAGGATTCTTTTTTAACATGATCACGGAAACGCTCAAAAATCTTAAAAATAAAAAAGGTGCAAAAATCAGAACCCAATACTGACATTGTATGTGCAATTTGTTTCTGAATCTGGTAGTATCAATGTATCCATTCCAGGTAAAAAAATCTTTGGCCCAGCTCACCACTATAGATAGAGGCAAGGTTTTAACATACTCTTGATAGAGGCCATACCCAATACCTGTTTGTGAGTCAATTGTCCATATTTCTGACAATTTAGATCAGTGTACTTGGGATCGTGTACAGACTTGCTAGCCTTGGCCTTTTTGACACAAAGCGACAATAGATCACTGCTCTAGTGTACGGCCAGTTGCGTGCTTGAACAATACCAAAATGGACGGAAAAGAGCCATATTGCGTAGTAAATATCAGATGCCCAACTTCATCAAAAAATTGTCAAATCTGGACATGTACTTTTCGCTTACTAGTATCTGCTCGCATCGAGCGGGTGCATTGGTGATTGAGAGTAGAGTGAATAGTCACTGGGTGAGGAACTTCACCTGCCACGAGGATTTCAGGCCATCGCTGCGCTCCCTCTCGCTGCTGCTGGGAGAGTGAATACTGCAATGGCTTCAGCGATGGAAACTTTTATTATCGATTCAAATAATTATTAGACTACACTCGTATCGCTGCTACAACGTTCTCCAGACACCATCACTAGCAGATATCGACGGCAGCTACAGCAAGCTATATTCCTGGTACAAGCAGCATAACTGAGCGAAAACACGATCGAAATAGCAAAACTACACTCCTACTAGTATCGCAGAGCGCCAAACACTCGACGAATACAATCAAAAAAGTCATCTATGAGTACACCATGGTAGATCTACACACCAACGCAAAACGGGAACACCCTGGTGACTGGAACAGGGCCAGTTCTTCACTGACTTGTCACTTCTTCAGTTCCTGTGCGCACGCGGACCGTGCCCCTACTTGTAGCACAGCATGACTCGTCGACTGTACAGTGCTAGTGCATGCAGCACATCGCACAAGAATCATTATCCATATAAAAATCGCTCTGTGAGCGGTTCTAAAAAACCTTTACTGGTACTGCCCCGTCGTAAAAGTAAGAAATTAGAACTGGCCCATTGTCCCCTCAAATGCGAACTGATCCACCTAAATCGCGAATGACGGGACCCGAACGCACCAGTAGCACGAGGTCGGGAGGGCACAGGATCACGGCAATTATCATAGGGTAACACCAGTAGTACTAGTAGAATTTATTATTTTGATAGGGAAGCCTACCGCTAGTACAGTACATGGCCTATGGTCCGGACCAACGTCCCCATCTGCATCCACAGGTACGTAGGAACCTCGTGCTACTGGTGCGTTCGGGTCCCGTCATTCGCGATTTAGGTGGATCAGTTCGCATTTGGGGGGACAATGGGCCAGTTCTAATTTCTTACTTTTACGACGGGGCAGTACCAGTAAAGGTTTTTTAGAACCGCTCACAGAGCGATTTTTATATGGATAATTTCAGCTCTTTTTCCGTTCCCTCCCCACCCCAACCCCGAAGGTAAACATGATGACCACGCGCGCGATGTACTGTATGTAGCCATGCGACTGCAATAACACACTGATACATACCAGCCCTCCCCGCCTCGCTACCCCGCACACAGATACACAAACATGTGTATGCACACGGCACACACACGTGGCCACGCACACATACGCACATGCACACGGCACAAACAGGAAATTCTTCATGTATAATGCCATGCAAAGCAGTGGCCACCGTACTTGAGGAAGTCAGTTGTGAAACAAAAATAATTCAACTACAGCGTGTAGACAAGCTGACGGCCAAAGCACAACATAGCAAACATGACATTTGCCCAAGGATTGCAGTTTGCAGACCATGCCATGGAAGCAGCGAATACAGAATGTAATATCATACAAAGTGACAAGCAAGGACGTGGCCATCATACACCAGAACTTGCAGAAAGTCACATATCCAACAGATAGAGAAGTGAACAGCAATCTGATACAGCCCACACAGGACAAAGCGGACCTGATACTCGTCCCAGGATCGCAAGTGGCAAACCCTTTTCAATGCATCACATGCAGGTGTACGTTAGACGCATGAACATCTGACCGTGTGGCCAGCATACAATGTCATCACATGTTTACCCCACAAGTTACACACATGCACAGTAGAAGCACAATGAAAGCAATGGAAAAGTACGATGTGGTTGCTGAAGCATCTTCACACTTCAAATTCAGACTTCAATGTGGTCGTCACGGGATGATAGACCTGCAAGATACAAGTGATGAAGAAAGAAAGCAGAAGGTCGTGCGGTGGGCTATGAGACACCACAAACGGTTCACCTACATGTCTGTTCAGGGCTAGTGCACTCACACGGAGAATTGTCATAATCGAGCATTTCCCAAACTGAAAAGTGCAATGAAATCCACTTGCATGCACAGGAGCAATTTTGCAATATTATGATGCGCAATTCGACACGATCTGCGATGCTGCGTGCGATGTGCCCTGCTGTCATGATAGTGACAGTCACAGCGGTATGTTTTGTCAACGTCGCCCGTGCACTCTTCTGTCAAGTCCAAAGTGCTCACATATTTGGCAATGTTTTTGCAGTGATTAACTTTTATCCTAGTTATGTCACGGGTAACTTTAATGAAGTACCCGCAGGCCGTGTCGATCTGCACATCGTCCACTCTCTCATGTACTTAGCCTGCTTTGTCTGTGTATCCATTTCATGTGCGATCCACAAAATCGACTAGACAGTGGGTGCAATGCGCTCTCTACCTCGCCATGTACTTGGCCTGGCTTTGTCTGTGTATCCATTTCCTGTTCGATCAACTAAATCTCAATGCACTACAGAGACTAGACAGTGGGTGCAATACGCTCTCTATCTGAAGACGTGAACCATTACATTTTTTGGAAAAGTTATACGTACACCTGAAACGTAATGAAGTACAGGAATAGAGAGAGTGACTACAATACGCTCTCGACCTGATATAGTGATAACGTGAGTACAAGACACTCTCCACCTGATAACGTGTTAGAAGGTAACATGTCTACAGTCCCACCGTACCCTTCCGACACGACTGTGGACCATTAAATTTTTTTGAGAAGTTATACGTACACCTTAAACGTAATGAAGTACAGGAATAGAGAGAGTGACTACAATACGCTCTCGACCTGATAACGTGAGTACAAGACACTCTCCACCTGATAACGTGTTAGTAGAAGGTAACAGGTCTACAGTCCCACCGTACCCTTCATCATTCCTCATTCACCATCGCGCGATACCCTGGCACACACTGGCAACATATCAATGGGGTGCCTTACCGTCGTCTAGAGGAGACGTCTTCGCAGCAATATTTTCCCTCCTGCGCATTCAGTCGCCGACGCGACAGCGTTCACGGGGCCGTTCCAGTTGCGGAAGACATTCGATTCATCGGGCCAATTCAGAAACAGGGCCGTGGACACACAGGGGGCAGAGGAGAGACATTGTTAGTGGACAAGAAATATGCAGTGGCAAGTGGCGAGTGCCGCATGGGTGTCAAGTTGTCATGCACAATTCAGCTATTACTTACGGTCCAGCTAGTCCTGCCATTGCTCGCTCGTCCTGGTTCCTCCTCGTTCGTCTTCCTGCACGTCTGCACTTCTCCTTCCCCACCGTTGGCTTTGCGGTACGGGGGTGCCGGAAGGAATTCCCACCATGTATCCATGTACATGAAGTCCCACCATGACTCTCCATGTACATGTCCACGGCCACGTCAGCAGTTTGTATAGTACCGGCCGGCCGGAAGGAGTTCCCACGATGTCTCCAAAGGCCTAGAGCGTACGTCTTTGCAGCAATTCTTTTCGTCCTGCGCATTCAGTTCGCCGACGATGTCTCCAAAGGCAAAGGCCTAGCTAGAGCCTAGTAGAGGGGACGTCTTTGCAGCAATTCTTTTCACCCTAGTACCCTGCACATTCACTCCGCCGACACGACAGCGTTTACGGGGCCGTTCCAGGTGCAAAAGGTCCACGTCAGCAGTTCTCAACTATTTCGCGTACGGGATAGTCGCCGCGACAGCGTTTAAGGGGTCGTTCCAGGTGCAAAAGGTATCCATCAATGGCACTTTGCAGTATGGGGTACGGAAAAGGGGCCTCCTCGTTCGACTTCGTCGACTTCTGCAGTTCTCCTTCCCGTCAGGGGTACCGAAAGGGGCCTCCTCGCAGTTGTCCTTGCCGTCAGGTCCATGGTCCACGTCATGCATGCAGTTCTCAACTGCAACTATTTCGCGTACGGGATAGTGATCTTTGTCGTACGCGACATCGGCGTTTACCGAGTGGCATTGGCACAAAGCAGACCGTTGACGGGGTCACGTGTCAAAAAAGTATCAACAAAGTGTCGACTAAGTGTCGACCACGTGTATAGCGGTACACTCAGCGGTACACTAATTCTCGTGCCATTCTCGTGTCACAAAACTGGAACATCGAGTACCAGTATGGAAAGGCTTCAGACAGGAAGCCTTTCCAATTTTGACATTTTAGTAGATCAATGCACTAAACCCGTGTCGACCTTCGTTCGAATCAAAAACGAAGGTTCGTTTCAAAGGAAAACGAAGGTCCTTCGAACCTTCGACTACTTCGTTTCACCCCTAGTATTTTGATTAGAAAACATATGTCACAGTGAGACTACGATGTGTTATACTCCGAGCCAAAATTTCATGGCTCTGCGATGACCAGACGCGCCATACCAAGCAGGTGAGTTTTTGACGTGTTGCTTCGCACTGCGAATTGAGTTTTACGACTTTCGAAAAGTCAACTTCTTGTCGCAGGTAAACAGCGGCTCGCCTCTTGCCAATAAAGCACCGCATACCAATCAAAACTAATGGAAGCACACACAAGGCTTATTGTTACTCTGTACTGGCCGTCGTGGAGCGATAGCAATTACCTAATTTCAGACCCAGAGTGAATTTGACGTGCACTCTAAAACGTGTCCGGTTTGGAGCCACCTCTGATTTGAACTTTTTTGAAGCGAAAAATTGGGCAACTTGGAGGCAATGGGTCAACACAAAGGAGTGGCTCAGTTCGATTGACTCTGGCCCCAGAGCAAACTTCAACATGCCGGTTTCCTTCCACAAACATATTTCGAGTGAAAAATCAACGCTGATGATCGGTTTGGGTCTATACAAATTTGGCTGTCAAGGCGTTCCGGTATCGAACCGTCTACTCTACCAGAACACTGAGTTGTTGGCATAAGCCGGTAACTTTTGTCGAGCCTGTTTTAGGCTACCACCTCCTCCAAATATGCTAATATCTCTTGACTGTACAAAAGATGTGCCGAGCAGACACTTTCTTCATCTCTTGACTGCTTTGTGTGTTGTGTGTATGGGTACGTCAACGGCGGATCCAGAGTTCAGCTGAGGGGAGGGCGCGGGTAATATTCATGACAGGGAACCCACCGCGGTACATGTATTTTGTACACATAACGACATAGCGGCTATTTTACGTCATATGCTTAGCGGTTATGTAGAATTACTATTTTAGCACATGCACCCACTCCCACTTTTTCAACCACTTCATTGAGGACTCTGGCTGTAGTAGCTGCATCAACAGCATCCGAGTAACTTCGCTGCGTTGATTGACATTAACGATGAACGGTTTATACCCGACAATAGAATACTGTAAATCAACAAATTTTCGCCGGTGAAAAACTTTCGCCAATCTCCGAAAACATTTTTCGCCGCCACTAAACTTTCAAAAAAGTGATCGATGTTTCATGCACGAATGTACTACAAAGGTCCGCGTACTGTAAATCAACAGATTTTCACTGGCGATTTAATTTCGCCGATTGGCATCGGCCGGCGAAATCAGCGAAATTAAATCGCCAGCGAAAATTTGTTGATTTACAGTATTAGATAACTACACTGCGGCTGTGTTCTGCTGTTCATGCCATTCAGTTGGCAGACAGGTAGTGAGGTGGGCTGGGATCAAATGCTGCTTGTGGGCTCCAGGAAAAGAAAAAAGGAATCAGCGCTCTCACGTATCCATTAGTTGAAAAGGGGGAAAGTATCCAGCTTTCATAAAATGACGATCTGTGATTCCATGCGGCATATGCTGTTTGACCAGGACAGAGAACAAGTGAAACATCCAAGAGTGGTACACAGTAGCAAAGTTAGTGACTTTTACAATGCATTTCCAGACGTTTGGTTGTCCTAAGCAACATCGCCGGTACTAGTAGATAAAGGAAGAACGGTGTTGACGCAAAGGATGAAGGCTCATTACTCCCAGTATAGATATTCTCTGACGGGAATTCCGAACTTTTCCGTTTGAGAATATTTCCTTGAAATTAATCCTTGCTGGGGGTTTTCATCTAAATGTCCAGCTATTAACTGCAGAGGTGATTTCTTCTCTCGTCGATTTCTTTCCTGCTTTTATACCTCGATATTTAGGTACTTGTTTCCCTTCTTCCCATGCTTCATCTTCCCCTCTCCTCTCCCCCATTTCCCCATTTTTCTTGCTCTATTTATGTAGGAGACTTCCATGATAAGCATCCATTTGCTTTTGGAGAATCCATTTAAATAAATACAATACAATGAGTCGGGAAGTGAACTGCCTGAAAAGAGAAGAAACCGCCAACCCCACCATTCAGGACTCGAACCCGCGACCTTGATTGTCTTGAGCAATGCTCTAATCATCTGAGTAATGGGACCAGGCCGAACCTAGACTAATCCTTTGAATTTGAAGTTCTCCCATTACTGTCAAAATGTTGACACAGATGATCATACTTGTAACACATTGTTTGTACTCTGTACTTCTATGACCGTACAGGGCAGCAGATCCGTGACAATCTCTATTCGCTGGCCATGCACAACCATACTAACTATGACGCCGTAATCATAACGATTCTCAGCCATGGCCTCGAAGGCAAGATCTACGGCACTGACGGTGATTTGGTGGAAGTGTCACAAATCACGTCCTACTACAAAGGTGACGTGGCCACCACACTTGTGGGCAAACCGAAGATCTTCATCCTGCAAGCATGTCGAGGTGCAACGTTTGATGCTGGTCTCGAGTCTACGGATGGCCCAGCAGATTCGTCGGCGACTGATGAATCTCAACTCACCGATGAAGAAGTATTTCGGAAGTTCCTCGACTCCGTGCCGGCGAATTCGAAAAGCCCGGAAGAAGAGATGGATGGTCACTTGGGGTCGCTTCCGGTCGAGGCGGACATGCTGATAGCGTATGCCACTGTGCCTGGTTATGTGTCATGGAGGAATAGCGAACGTGGCTCATGGTTCATCCAGGCCTTGGTTAAGGTGAGGGTAACTGGGTCATGCGTGGTGCAGCATACTGGTAGTCCACACCTATAATGTGTCTGATTTGTAGAAACGTTGCGGTGATTGGACAGTGACTTTACCTGCTTCCTACTCTTAGGCCATTCATCAAGGTGATCACATGATGTATGCACCATTTTCAGTGGAGTCAAGAATATCATGCGTACAAAGCAGGTTTTTAAAAGAAGCTGCCTGAAAACTGTTCCTAAAAAGAACATGAAAAACCCTTTGGTCTTCGGTACATGTGTATTTGGACTGAGAGGGGGGGTTATGCTCTGTTCTATTTGACACTTTACCGCTGCTACATAGTCACAGTTGATGTTGTTCTTTGTCATCTCGTTGCATCAGTGACTGCTAACCATGACTCTCTACCACACTGTACGCACTGTGTTGTTATGTTGATGTGGTGGTGCTCTTGCGACCATGGCGTGCAGGTACTCAATGAGCGTGCCAAGAAAGAGCACTTGATGGACATGCTGATAATGGTCAATCACCTTGTGGCTACCGAGTTCCAATCCAAGGGACGGCAGAAGCAGATGCCTGCGCCCGTGTCTCAACTTCGGAAGAAGCTCTTCTTCACCTAAGCGGCTTGTGGTAGAGTGAGTACACGGTGGCAATTTATGAGTGCACATGACCTGTCAATCGGTATACGTGAGTTGAGTCTGCTGCCACTACTGCGTGTGTGTGCGGGCCACAGTGGTGGCTAGTGAACTATAATTTTAGGTTAATTTTTACTAGGCTTTCCGCCGATTTACATTTACTCTTTACGATGGCAAGCTGCCAGGAGAACTTTTCAATGGCGTACATTTTGATCCGATCTGTTATCTGCTGGTTGATCCGGTTTTCAATTGTTTCCTATTTTATTGTTCCAAATTAGTGCGATATTTGTACCTTTGCTTCGGGATATATGCTGAGATAGTTGTGAACATTGATGGCGTGTGAAAACATGAGGAGAACTGGTGGAAATGTGTGGACTGTGAGCAGTTTTTGAGCGACTCGTTGTGCTGGACAGGACCACTCTGCTCGGCTACACTGACTTTTGCTCTCACTAGTGTCTGTAGTGCCGAACTGTGGATAATTGCTTTGCCTGTAGTGTAGCTACAAGAGCTATAAGAATTGATCAGGGCTCTTCTTTTCAGTTGTGCTGTAAACATGTTACGCAGAGCATTTTCCGATTTGCACATACATATGTTTGCAACTTGCAAGTAGGGGTCAAAGGGGTGTACCGGGTACCCGGGTACCCGGCCGTTAATCTCAGGTACCGTTTGTAAAAGGGTACCCGTTTGGATTTTGATGAACCAGTCAGTACGGAGCAACACTGCTGGGACCGTGTATTCCAGGCGGGAGTCAATTATTTACAACTCCACGCTGGATGTCTGCATTGTTGTTGCATTTTTGCACCTAGTAGATCTACTCCTGCGACTATCAGACACCAATCGGTTTGCGAATCACAATGTGATATCAAAATGCAACCCGAGAACAGACTACTATTGTAATTAAAATCTTGATTTGTGTGAAAATTGCGGAAAAAAGTAAAACATGGCTGCTAAAGGGTACCCGTTAACCCGCCCGTTAAGAAAATTACCCGTTCGTTAGTTAAAGGTACACCCGTTTGACCCCGACTTGCAAGTGTACAATTCAAGTTCAGGTTTTCAGCACAAAGTTTTAAAAAATGGCGCAATGATTTCTTCGCAGTGATTTGACTCTACTTTAAAGCTTTGACGCACTGTTATAATAATAATTAATAATTATAATGATTCCTGAACTGTGCTGCCTTTTTCCCAGGCATGTTTTGATGGTATTCTGTGCTACTACTCCGGCTTTTTTTTCTTTTTGAACAGGCGGTTTTTTAGGAGTGTGCACGGGTAGTCGGGTGCCCATGCTTCCCGTGAGGACCTCGGGTAGGCGGGTACAGAATAGTACCCGAAAACCCGAAGTCGCAGATAACATCATGTACAGTGCGCACGTGTACAAATTCATGTAATACTCCGCATGTCTACCCAGTGTGTAAGGGAAGGGGTGCATTGTGGTTTTACCATGGAAACATTACCCGATCGGGTGCTACCCGTGGAAAACTACCCGAGCCCGATACCCGAAGAAAATGCTACCCGACTCAGCACTACAGAAACATCTTTTTGTACTACCAAACACAGCACTGAAACACAACACAGTATACGTGTAGTTCAGTAATATCGAGGAGAGTGGACAGTAGAAGTGACAGGACAAACAAAACTAAAGGAAGTGGGGGTGATGTGCCAATCTGGGGCTGACGGAAGCTCATCCGACCAGACGTCTCTTGTACAGTGCTTTTGTTGTTGTTGTTGTTGTTGTTGTTGTTGTTGTTGTTGTTGTTGTTGTTGTTGTTGTTGTTGTTGTTGTTGTCGTCGTTGTTGTTGTTGTTGTTGTTGTTGTTGTTGGTGTTGGTGTTGGTGTTGGTGTTGTTGTTGGTGGTGGTGTTGTTGTTGTTTTTGTTGTTGTTGTTGTTGTTGTTGTTGTTGTTGTTGTTGTTGTTGTTGTTGTTGTTGTTGTTGTTGTTGTTGTTGTTGTTGTTGTTGTTGTTGAATTCTTTATTCTCACGATGGCACCATCGCCAATAAGAGAGTTGTTGTTGTTGTTGTTGTTGTTGTTGTTGTTGTTGTTGTTGTTGTTGTTGTTGTTGTTGTTGTTGGTGTTTGAAATCTTTTTTTTCACGATCGCCTTTGGCCAACAAGAGAAATTGTTGCTGTTGTTGTTGTTGTTGTTGTTGTTGTTGTTGTTGTTGTTGTTGTTGTTGTTGTTGTTGTTGTTGTTGTTGTTGTTGTTGTTGTTGTTGTTGTTGTTGTTGTTGTTGTTGTTGTTGTTGTTGTTGTTGTTGTTGTTGTTGTTGTTGTTGTTTATTTATTTATTTTACATCGCATGGCAAACCGGCAGTTCTGACCAAGATTATGTGTGAAGCATGTCAGAAACTGCCCATCCGCCGTGGCATGCACACTGGGGAAAGGGACTGGAACGAGGCAAGAAGAAACCTCGTCATTTCCGAAATTGCAACACAAATAAATAAATACAGGCGGGCAAAACTTACAGATCACTGGGCATACCTTTTCGAGAGGGCACAGAACTGGGCGTGGCCGGGCTACTTGTCGACTTGAGTTTACAGCTTACTATTGCATGCCATTGGTAGATCTACGACTCGTCCTGTACAGACCGCCGATGCTGCAACTAAGTGCAAGCAGCCTCCGGACTCGAGCTCCTGTAGTTATTGACAGCTGTACTTCTGTGACTACACCGTAGATCTACACGTGTTCGAGAGTGAGAGACGTCCTAGCCTATATCATTGTATGTAGGCCTATTAGGATAGTATCCTATCAAGTACAAGGAACTGTGCACGTGAGAATGAGTGGAGAGACATTTTCAAAAACTGGGCACCATGATCGAGTGCACCTGGATCATGTGCTAGCCTACACTAGTACTAGTAGTAGTAGTAGTCTACCTCCAAACTGGCCATTCGAAAGGTTTTCTTTTCAAACACGTCGCTACTGTTCAAAGGCAACGCGGTAAGTCAGATCGCCTCTGCTTCCCATTCTCATTGTTCTAGTACTTGTTCGCCTTCCGGTCTACGGAGGAGAGACCAAAGCCAAACTAACTAAACCCCATGTGCATGTGTGACCGGCCCCTTAGACATAACTTATAATATTATAAGTAAATAATATTAGTCATAAGTATTAGTTATAATTTTATAGTGTTTGGAGAAGTCGAGTTGTTGTAAACGTGAGGTACCTAAAAGTGAGATACCAGAACGGTTTCCCGGCCGTAGTGCTGAGTAGCATCACGAGCTGGGTCTGTTGTCCGGGATTCAGCTGCTATCGTGCGACGTGCAAGATGAGAACGTTTGTACTGGCACTACTACTGGGGTCAGTGCTGAGTTACTTGGGCCTGTTTGTAGCGGTGTCCCTGTACGATACGTTTGATCCGAATGTGGACTTGAAGGACAAACGAGTCATCGTGTGCGGAGCATCGACTGGTATTGGTGAGCAGATTGCCTATCTTTACGCCCGGGCTGGTGCAAGACTAGTGCTGGTTTCTCGCAGACTGCAAGTTCTACAGACAGTGCAGGCGAAATGTCGTGACCTGGGAGCAGCACAAGTGGAAGTGTTTGCCGGGGATCTTTCCTTGAAGAATACCAGCAAAGATGTGATTGAATATTCTGAGGAGAAGTTGGGAGGAATTGATCATTTGATACTGAACCATGCCATATTCTATTACCAGTTGTGGACAAATAACTCTGACCTGGATTATGCCACAAAATTGATTCAAGTCGATCTCTTGAGCTACATCTATTTGACAACGTACTCACTGCCTGCACTGGAGAGAAGTCATGGATCAGTGGTGGCTGTATCATCGGCAGCCGGCCTTTGGCCATCACCTCTGAATCACGTGTACTCGGCATCAAAGTTCGGCCTGCACGGCTTCTTCGGGTCGCTACGACAAGATCTGATGATTCAGAAGTCGAACGTGTCCATCTCGATGGTTCCACTGGGTTTGTTTGGCTCTGACACTATCCGTGAGTTCACAAAGAGTACTCTACCGGACAGTGCCAAGAACTACGGGGACCCCGCCAACGCTGCACATGCCATCGCCAGGGCTGCTGGGCTACGACTCAGAGAGGCCCACTGCCCCTACTTCGACACCAAGTTCCTGCAATGGGTTTACATGCTCTTCCCAAGCACAATGGACAAGTACATGGCGTTTCTCTTCCAGCACAATGCTTAAATGTGGACACACAACTAGCCGAATACTAGTAATTAAAGAAATGCTTTGCTGGTTAAATGTGTTTATGGGTAACATGCGTCTTCTTGAAACGGAAGAGACATGATCCGTGATCACCATGACGTAATGAACTGGCTGCACATTTCAACAATTGGCAACTACTCCAGTGACAGAAGTGTATATTGAACATCGTGAGCCATTTCAATGTTCCATTTGCTCCAAAAGTATTTATATAAACTAAACTTTATTATCTGCAGTGAATGACTTAAAGTTGTCTCTGCATTCTCAGTACCGTAAGAACATTCTTTTTTAAGATAGAAGAGTGAAGCATTGACCTTTTTGTGGAACATCACCACAGACACATTCACAATTGAGCTGTGTTTGGGATTCAGAATTTAACAACCACCCTAGAAAATTAATTAACATCCTAGATATTGTAACACTGTACATTTGCGTAGAATGTGTTCGGGACAGCAAAGAGGTAGCACAGCATCGTGGGATTAAGTCATTACAGTACGTATGTAGCACACTAACCAACGCATATGACCGATTGGTTTGCAGGCCTGCCTGCGAATCATGAGGTCCCGAGTTCGAGACCCGCGCTGGCAGCAGGGAGCGTGTAAAAAGACTTTTTACGCGTGTTGAACTGCGCCGACACCCACGGTCAACTGGGTACTCACAGCTCGGAGTGAGGATAACAAGGATGCAGTTTACAGGGTTATGGGCCGTTACATGCCCGATTGGTTGAGAGACTCACCTCCTCTCCCCTGACTCACTTGTGAGGTCTGCATTCGCCACTAAGGTGTAAAGGCATAGTGCTAGTGGTGGCCTGCAGAAGCCACTAAGGTGTAAAGGCATAGTGCTAGTGGTGGCCTGCAGAAGCCACTAAGGTGTAAAGGCATAGTGCTAGTGGTGGCCTGCAGAAGCCACTAAGGTGTAAAGGCATAGTGCTAGTGGTGGCCTGCAGAAGCCAAGGCTATACTACCTATAGCTTGTGTGTTTCTGAACATTCAAGTGATGCTAACGTGGATCTCGCGAATATTATTATATACAGTGGTCCCTCTATAATCCGGCACCATTTGTGCCACGAAAATCTGCTGGATTAGGGAGGGTGCTGGATTAACAAATCTGATTTACTGCTGCAATGTACATGAAGGGGACATTTTGGCTACTGAAAATTGTGCTGGTTTATCGAGGGTGCTGGATTATAAAGTGCCGGATTAGAGAGGGACGACTGTATTATATTATGTGCTACTCACAACCCCGAGCACTTCAACTGCAAACAACGGACATAATCATGAACGAGATACGGTTCATAATCATAGACATGATCAGAATGATTGCAATGGGCTTCACCAGATTCACCTCATATAGTGGAAGGGGCATTGAACTCAAACATGTAGACCAGAAGGCGATCGCATACAGTCGGGAACAGCATGTAGAGCCACTGCACGAACTTTGTTTCCAAGTAGGGATAGTTGTACTCTCTCAGACGCAACGCAGCCGCTCGTCCAATGGCCCAGGCAGCGTCGGCGGGCTCTCCGTACAGCTTCATGATATCTGGTAACTTGGTCTTGGTGTTAGTTTTGGCGTTGTCTGAGCCAAACAGACCTAGTGGAACTAGCGAGATGGACACGTTGGACTTCTGGATCATCAAATCCTGCCGCAGTGAGCCAAAGAAACCGTGCAAGCCGTGCTTGCTTGCCGCATAGATATGCGTCAGTGGCGATGGCCAGAGACCCGCTGATGAGGAAACAGCTACGACAACCCCATGGCTATCCTCCAGTGCCGGCAGAGCATACGTTGTCAAGTAGACATAGCTAAGGAGATCTATTTGTACCAGTTTTGTGGCAAAATCCAAGTCGGCGTCACTTGTCCACAGGGTATAATAGGACACGATGTGGTTCAGTATCAAATGATCAATTCCTCCCAACTTCTCCTCAGAATATTCAATCACATCTTTGCTGGTATTCTTCAAGGAAAGATCCCCGGCAAACACTTCCACTTGTGCTGCTCCCAAGTCACGACACTTCGCCTGCACTTGCTGTAGAACTTGCAGTCTGCGAGAAACCAGCACTAGTCTTGCACCAGCCCTGGCGTAAAGGTAGGCGATCTGCTCACCAATACCAGTCGATGCTCCGCACACTATGACTCGCTTGTCCTTCAAGTCCACATTCGGATCAAACGTATCGTACAGGGACACCGCTACCAACACGCCCACAATCAGCACTGACCCCAGCACAAACTTTCTCATTCTGCTAGTGTAAAAATGACCGGCGGCAAAACTCAAGGCAAGGTCTGTGGAATATGATTCACGAATGTCAATACAGGCTTGCGCTTGTGCGGTTGATCTGAGATTCTCTACGAGCGTGAACAAGTAAGGACTCAAAGTCACGAACAATAATTTTGGTGAATGTTACTAGTAAGGCCTTGGCTTCTTGCAGCTGCAGCAAAGGCTACCGACTGAGTGAAGATGGTTGGAAGCCAGGGGCAGGGAGTAGATCTACTACAAACCTAAAATAGTGCTCGATGTTCCAGTTTTGTGACACGATCGACGAGAATGGCACGAGAATTAGTGTACCGTATACTATAGCGTACCGCTGAATGTAACGCTATACACGTGGTCGACACGTTGTCGACACGTTGTTGACACTTTGTTGATACTTTAAAGCTTTGTTGACACGTGACCCCGTCAGCGGTTTGCTTTGTGCCAATGCCACCCGGTAAAGGCCGATGTCGCGTACGAGAAAGCCATCGCGCGACAGTCTAGTCGCACGACGACTTTCCCATACGCGAAATAGTTGAGAACTGCAGAAGTCGACCTGACGGGAAGGAGAACTGCGGAATTAGAAGTCGACGAAGACGAACGAGGAGGCCCCTTTCGGTACCCCTGACGGGAAGGAGAACTGCAGAAGTCGACGAAGACGAACGAGGAGGCCCCCTTTCGGTACCCCTGACGGGAAGGAGAACTGCAGAAGTCGACGAAGACGAACGCGGAAGCCCCTTTCGGTACCTCGTACCGCAAAGTGCCATTGATGAAATTGAATGTCTTCTGCAACTGGAACGGCCCCATAAACGCTGTCGCATCGGCGGACTGAATGCGCAGGGCGAAAAGAATTGCTGCAAAGTCGTCCGCTCTAGGCCTTTGGAGACATCTTGGGAACTCCTTCCGGTACCCCGTACCGCAAAGTGCCATTGATGATCGATGAATGTCTCCTGCAAGTGGAGCAGCCTCGTAAACGCTGTCGCGTCGGCGGACTGAATGCGCAGGACGATAATGCAAAGACGTCCGCTCTAGGCCTTTGGAGACATGGTGCGAACTCCTTCCGGTACCTCCGTACCGCAAAGTGCCATTGATGAATGTCTTCTGCAACTGGAACGGCCCCCGGCCCGTAAACGCTGTCCCGTCGACGCGTCCGCCGACTGAATGCGCAGGACGAAAACATATTGCTGCCAATACGTCTGCTCTAGGCCTTTGGAGGCATCGTGCAAACTCCTTCCGGTACCCCGTCCCGAAAAGTGCCATTGAGAATGCACTGACCTGACGCCGTGACGGGAAGGAGAACTGCAGAAGTGGACGAAGACGAACGAGGAGGAATCACGACGAGCGAGCAATGGCAGGACTGTAAGTAATAGCTCAATTAGAAATGAGAACTTGACATTCATGGTTGGTTGGTTGGTTTTTATTTCACTTCGCACATTCAAACGGGATGACGACCCAATAAAATGACGGCGAAGGCTTAGCCTAGAATTGGCTATGGAAGAACATAGTAAGAGAATAGGATACTAATACTGAAGTAACTGCGAGTAAACGGGGGGGGGGGGGGGGGAGAGAGAATACGATGTACCTGTGATACTACGTGAGGATTACTGAACTGCACGGGGAGGGAGAGCAGAGCAGAGCAGAGCAGAGCAGAGCAGCAACTCAAGCTACTCCCTACAGGCGTATTGTACACACGCATGCTTAAACTCAGGTAGCCGGGTAATTGTGCGGACCTCACCAGGGAGAGCGTTCCACAGCAGAGCACCAGCAACAGAAAATCTCCGCTGACCGCGGCGGCTACGGTTTGCCTGGCTTAGTAGGCCATTTGACTGCTGATGGCGGGTAGGGGTGCCTTGTGCCGGGGTCAGAAGCTGGGCGAGCACAGGGCTGGTGCGGGCGTGGATGCACCGCCAGATGGTGATCAATATTTTCTGCCTGTAGAGCTCGCTGACACGGTACAGGGAGTGAGCAGTGAGCAGCGGCTGCATGGCTGTCCGGGGCGGGTTGCCGTCGATACAGCGGATGGCTCTGTTTTGCGCGGTTTGCAGTCGTTTCAGTTGACCCTCTCGCATTGCGGCTGAAAAGCAGCCGGAGCCATAAAGCAGGTCGGGCATTATGACCGCCTTCACATACACCTCACGAGAGCGTCTTGATAGGCTTCGGCATGCCCGCCACAACACATAGTTTACATGGGTGTCCCAATCTAGGCGATTGTCAAGGTGAACGCCGAGGTAGCACGCAGAAGACGCTGAAGGGAGGAGACAGTCGCCGCTTTTGACTGTTACTTCCTGTACGTGCTGCTGGGGAGAGATAGTCAGAACCTGGCTCTTGGCGGCGTTCAAGATGAGGCCTCGAGACTTCAGCCAATCGGCCAGAGCAGTTGCCGCTGTGGTGAGGGTTCTGGACGCTTCCGCCGCTGAGGCCTGGGAGTCGTACAGGGCTATGTCATCTGCAAATTGTACACTTGGCACAGGCGAGGAAACCAAAGGGACATCTCGTGTGTATATACTGAAGAGGACAGGGCCGAGAACAGAGCCTTGAGGCACTCCGCAGGTGCAAGCCAGAGCAGGGCTGGTTGAAGGCGAGATGAGGATCTGCTGCTTGCGTCCGGACAAGTAGTCGACGAACCAACTAAGGGCTTTTCCAGAAAATCCTACCGCAAGGACGTCTTGGATCAACTTGTCGTGGTGCACTTTATCAAAATCCTTCGACATGTCTAATAGGCACAGCCCTGTGATCTTGCCACTGTCTCTCGCCTTCTGCAGATAATCCATCAGCACACAGAGGGCGTCTTCCGTAGAGCATTTCTTGCAGAAGGCAAATTGTGTTTCGGGTAATGCCTTACTCAAGTCCAAATGACGAACTAACTGGTGTTGCACTACCCTCTCCAGCAACTTGGACACTATTGGGAGAAGGGATACAGGTCTATAGTTGGTGGGGACTGATGGGTCACCGGCCTTGTACAGTGGAACGACAGACGCCAATATAAATGCGGATGGAATGGTTCCAGTCCTCAGCGAGGTGCAGAACAGCACAGCAAGAGAATATGCCAGCAAGTCAGCACACTGCTGTAGCAGAGAGCCCGGTATGCCGTCACTACCCGTGGCTTTCCGCGCATCCAACTTCTCAAGGAGACGTCGGACGTCAGCAGGAGTCACAGGATCAAGTTCGGTCAAGGAGACAGGTCCAGCGGGACCTTGCAGGGTGCAGAGTTGTTCAGGACGGTTGGGATCGGTGACAATGGAGTAGAACGTGTCGGCCACCTCACTGATGCTACAACTAGGATATTGGCGGCGACGTGAACACCCAGTGACTGCATTTAGAATGGCCCAAGACTTCCTAGGGTTGGCCACATTTTCTTCGCACTGACGGGAGAAGTACTCGTTTCGCTTGCGCCGATACGCATTCCGAGCAGTGCTACGTGCTTGTTTGAACTCGGAATACAGTGTGCCGTCTGTCCTATTCTTCCGCCAACGGCTGTGCAGCTGCCGTTTACGCTGTTCGAGCTGGTGCAGCTCTCTGCCAGACCAGGGAGGTATCGCCCTCCGGGAAGGCTTAGAGTTGTGCAGCGGGGCATGCTTGTCCAAAACGTACAGGAACTTAGTGTGCCACTCTTTCCACATGCGATTTATATCATTGTGATCCGAGAAATCATGTAGGCAGGCCTCAAGGATATCTTGCCGAAAAGAGTTAATGTCAACGCCACGTATGTTCCTGGTCAGCCACGACGTCGTGGATGACGCAGGTGGAACGTCAACGTCAAGCTGAATATAGGCTTCCACAGCGCTGTGGTCACTACTATCAGTGGGCACAACCGTTGCTAGGGACATAAGGGCCGGGGTGGTCAATATGAGATCGATCATCGTGCCTTCAGGGCACTGCGGAGTTTCACTGGTCGGCTGCATGACAATGTTCTGGAGACCAAACGCAGCACAGAGGTCGGTGAGGTGTTTGTGCTGGGGTGCCGGATGGGCTGGGCCCATATTGACATTAAAATCTCCAACTAGGGTCACAGAAGAAGACTGCAAAGCTGCTCGTACAATATCTGCTTCCAAATCTGCCTAGTAAGACACTGGCTCCCCGGTGGCCGGTACACGCAACCAACCAGGTGCCGACCTGGTTTTCCATTTATTTCTACCCAGACTGTTTCTGTAGATTCAGAATGCAGATCTGTGCGGGATCGAACTGGGAGACCTTGACGGTAGTAGAAGCAGACTCCGCCACCCAAGCGTTGAGTGCGGTCTTTTCGAATCAGATTGTACCCCTCAATACTGAGCTCTCCGTCTATAATCTCGGGATCTAGCCATGTCTCTGATAGACCCAAGATGTCGTACTGCCGCGTGCGGATGAGGCTGGCAATCTCTGGGAGTTTGTATCTTACGCTGCATGCATTGAGCGTGGCTATCTTTATGCCAGACTGAGTCGGCGTAGATGCATGGGGTATAAAAGGTGGTGCATGAGGATTGAGAGGGAGAGTCACAGTAGGGGCTAAAAATGTTGATGCAGATAATAATAATAATAATAATAATAATAATAATAATAATAATAGTTACAGCTCGCATGTCACTCATGGAAGGATCCATGGGCTTAACGCATCTGTCAACGAAATCCAGGCAGAAGAGCCGACAAAAGGCGTCTCATTATTGTAAGAACGTATCGCAGTAAGAACAACTACGCAAGCGCAGCACATTTTTCCACAAGCATCAGCCATTCTTTCTTGTCTAGAGCCAGTTCAAAACAGTCAGAAATATCAATATTGGCGTGCTTTAGATCATTTTTAATATTGTCAATCCATCTGAGATGGGGTCGGCCACGTGGGCGCTTGATGTCCCGGGTATTAATTGCCATCTCCAGTGCTTGGTAGGACGCTGAGTTACGTCCTTCGCGAACAACATGGCCCAGCCAGAGCAGCCGACGTCTGCGACAGGCAGTGCTGACTGGGCCTTGTCGCGTTGAGGCGTACACCTTGGCATTCGACATGTGGTGAGGGTACACCACACCAAGCAGGTACCGCAATTTTCTGCGGTGCCATGCGTCCAGCCGATTACTGAGTTGCTGTGTCAGGGCCCACAGTCCGCAGTTATACAACAGGATAGGCAAAATGAGGGCAGAGAACATACAAAGTCTGGAGCTCAGTTTATGACGCTTCCACGAAATGGAGCCGAACGCTCTATTCGCAGCACCTATTCTTGCCTGAATATCCTCTGCGGACCCTAACAAAGAGCCAAGCAGCTTGACAGATCGCCAAGAGGAGTCGGCTTTAGTTACTGTAATATATTGTGTTTTCTGAATATTTAACATTAGGTTATCTTCTTTGAATTGATGCAGATAGATACAGACAAATTCGGAATAAAGTTAAAGTAGCCAATGAGACAGACAATGCAAGGCGCGCAACTTCTAACAACTTACAAGCTGTCCCTGCGCCTGCTCCCGAGCTTTCGCTGTGGCATACTCCTCCATGGCACTTGCCACTGCATATTTCTTGTCCACTCACAATGTCTCTCCTCTGCCCCTGTGTGCCCACGGCCCTGTTGCTGCACTGGCCCGATGAATCGAATGTCTTCTGCAACTGGAATGGCCCCATAAATGCTGTCGCGTCGGCGAACTGAATGCGCAGGACGAAAAATATTGCTGCGAAGACGACGGTAAGGCATCCCTTGATATGTTGCCAGTGTGTGCCAGGGTATCGCACGATGGTGAATGAGGAATGATGAAGGGTAGACTACGGTGAAATGGTAGACCTGTTACCATGGTTACCTTCTAACATGGTTATCATGGTTATTAGATCAGGTGGAGAGTTTTTTGCTGGGAGTTTTATTTTTATTTTTTACCAGATCACTCAACCCAGACACTTATTGGTCTGGAGGTGGTTGAGGCTCAGCTTTCCTCATAGACGGACTCATCTTCTTCTTTTGTGATCAGTGTGCAATTGAACTGTCTTTTTCGTCCTTTCTCATTGATTGCTATTGGCCATGGCATCATGGTACGGATAGTAAAAAAACTTGTTATGATTCTTTTCTATGTTTATTCTTTTTAGCAGGCGTGGGCCATCATCCCCTGGACTATCAAAATGGGTGCCCTTGCAAGGAAAGATTTTTTTGTTGCACGCTGTCATTTTTTGGCAGCACTGTATTTGAATGTGAGCAGACCGTGCGCAACTTGTCGTATCATGGAAACACGCGAAAGTGTACAGAATGTTGCTCCAAGTCCAAAAAATCACGTTTTTTAGGATTCAGTACGTTAAAACATGGTTGTAAAATGACGTTTTTCAGCCACTTCTAGGCAAGCTACGGCCAAATGAATTGTTGCAAGTGGAAGTGCTATCCTTCATGCCCGTTGTCTCAAAAAATGGGAATGATCCCACTTTGGAAAGTGTCTTGAATCATGTCCTACTTGCATAGTATTCTCAGGATTCAAATAATTGGTGTGTCATTTTTTAACAAATTTGTAAAATGGCCGCGATGATCACAAACTGGGATATTCGGTCATCAATGTTCTGAAGTTTATAGATATCACTTCAAGGATTGCTAGTGGATGACTAATTAATCTGTCAACTGCATTGCATGCTGCAAAAGCCGTGTTTTTGTATTTGTAACTAGTGGCTGTGTCATACGGTAGAATTGGATAGGTAGCATAGCATTGCAGCCATGTTTTCGTTCTCTCAGGGTGTATTCCTTTACGTACTGTTCTTCATTATTGTCTTTAGTGATGGCTAGACGGCCTGACGTCGTCCAAAGACCCTGCGGAAGCAATTCACTGCCCTCCTCGTCCATTCAGGGGCTTATTTTACACATTTTGCACAAAATGGTAAAGTACCAGTCACTAGTTATACCGACGTGGTAGGGAGAATTAAATTATATGCGCCAAATGTTCTGGTCGATGTTGATCTACGATAAACTGGCTCCCATTTGCCACCACCCATCTTTCGATGCAGCCATCCGGAGCAGAGAAACAGCCAGAAGAAAAGCAAATTTTACACATTTGTTAAAAATGCCAAATGTTAAAAAAACTTTAAAGCCAAATCACCTCGTACTAGGCAGTAGTGGAACGTGAGTGGCAGTCTTTGCCGATTTTTGAGGGTATCCTGGATTTGGTGTGCAGCGCTGTGGAAATGGCTTGCTGTGGAGGTCCCAGCACTGGATGTTGTATCAAAGGTACGACCTCGTAGCACGTGCTAAACCTAAAAAAATTCAAAAATTGACTTGGGTCTGTGGGAGTTCCGTTGTGACAGATTCCAGGGCCACGTTGAGGGGCCCTACCCCACCACCCATGGCTGCTTCTGGACTTGTTTTAGTAGGGATCTCAGCGCGTGCAATGCGCAGGGTGTTTGCGCATACATTGCGTCATCGAGTTTTGAGTGCAGCTCGCGGACACAGCTGTAAAATGGCGACGGCCGATTTTCGACACTAGCAGAATCGTCATCTTCATCGTCGTTCGAACATACTTTGTGATTCCCGCCGACGGACAGCGTGGCCGAGGCGACATCACCCCGGTCGATTTTCCTATAATTTGCCATGCGGCAAGAACCCACTTCAGAGAAGATTCAGTGAAAATTCAGACGTTTTCTCCGATTAGATTTTCCTAACTTCGATTTTCAGTGCCTCGGCCATCGTGAACATCGCCGCCATTATCACTCAGAGGCTGAGAAGGCATCGCTCTCAGAAGAAGAGGTGTTCATGCTGCGTCCAAGAGTGAAATATGTGCTCTTTGACCCTCCATAGTTCCTCTGAGATCGGAGTGTCTGGGAGATAGGTAGCTTGGAGATGGCCGTAGAACGTGCTTTCCTGGACGCAACATTCAGCCATTTCTACTGTCTTCTTCAACTTTATTTATTTCGAAAAAAATGTTCTTTTCCCCCAAACGCGTCCAGTGCAGAAACCGGGTTTCTGCACTGGACGCGGTTGGGATCTAAAATCTCACCTGCGCAAACTGGCTGCGCAGTTCACGCGCTGAGATCCCTAGTTTTAGGTTTGGATCCCGCGCACGGACAGAATGGGCACGAAAATGTGAAAAAATTGCAAATGCATCTTTTGGCTCCTGGGTGGCTCGCACACCGTGGCACTATGCCGGAATTTTGAGTTTTTCCGGCCTGGAAAGCCTGTCAGTGAGGCGCAAGAACTTTTAAATCATGTCCAGAGGGCCAGCATAGTGGCAGGAGTGTGTGGTCAAAATTTCACTCAAATCTATTGAGAGACACCAAAGTTACGGTCAATTGAATGCCATATGAAACTTATGGGTAGGCTGCCCCCTTAAACTGGGTTAGATATTCGGGATATTTATTAATGTACTTTTAACAAAGTGATGAAGCCCATGATGAATTGTCTGCGAAAGTGTAGCGATTCCAGCATTGCCATGGCATTTAATTGTGATTTGTGTTCAGTCCGGGGAAAAGATATCCTTTTCTTTTGTAGATATCTTCTAACAACTCTGGCTTGGAGCACATCGAGGTCGGAGAGCTGGGCTTTCAGTAGGGTGTAGCTCCATACGGAACTAGCGTACTCAATGGTCGGTCGTACGTATCCCTTGTAGAGGGTCATGATGGTTGATGCGGTGAGATGTTTGCTCATAAAACATAGCAGATTGATCCTTTGCAGGTACTGCGTGTGAATGCGTTTGTAGTGTGTTAATTAATGTTGTGAAGTTCAGGTCGGTGGTGAGGGTCACGCCGAGGTGCTTGTGTGTGGATAATGGTGTTAGTGCCTGCTTGTCAAAGATGACAGGTGGGCCATCACAATTGCTGAGAACTTGTGTTTTCTCTGGAGCAAATCGACCATTTCTCAGGGTTGCCCAACTCTGACAAGCTTCAAGATCGGCTGTGAGATTCTGACGGAGGTAGGTATTGTCTTGTGGAGTGGAATGTGTAAGAAGTAGAGTGACATCATCAGCGAAGATGTATGGTGTTGAGTGCTTTACAATTAGGGGTAGGTCATTGATGTATACAGGAAATAAAATTGGAGCGAGATGGGAGCCTTGAGGTACCCCAGACGTAAGTACTTTGGGAGTGGATTTAACATCTTCAATCTGGACGAAAAGGTGACGAGAATTCAGGTAGCTCTCTAGCCATTTACAGCTCCGAGCGTCGGCGATGTTCTTGAGTTTTGCAAGGAGGACTTGATGGTCCACACGGTCGAAGGCCTTCTGGAAGTCCAGAAAGCCGCACATATAATCTTGAAGTACAATCATGTAACGTTATGCCCAAAGCTCTGTCTACGACATTGAGCACTGAGTCTCTGCAGTTCGGCGACCAACAGATTCGCAATAAAAGAGAAGTCATGGATCAGTGGTGGCTGTATCATCGGCAGCCGGCCTTTGGCCATCACCTCTGAATCGCGTGTACTCGGCATCAAAGTTCGGCCTGCACGGCTTCTTCGGGTTGCTACGACAAGATCTGATGATTCAAAAGTCGAACGTGTCCATCTCGATGGTTCCGCTGGGTTTGTTTGGCTCTGACACTATCCGTGAGTTTACAAAGAGCACTCTACCGGACAGTGCCAAGAACTACGGGGACCCCGCCAACGCTGCACATGCCATTGCCCGGGCTGCTGGGCTACGACTCAGAGAGGCCCACTGCCCCTACTTCGACACCAAGTTCCTGCAATGGGTTTACATGCTCTTCCCAAGCACAATGGACAAGTACATGGCGTTTCTCTTCCAGCACAATGCTTAAATGTGGACGCACAACTAGCCGAATACTAGTAATTAAAGAAATGCTTTGCTGGTTAAATGTGTTTATGGGTAACATGCGTCTTCTTGAAACGGAAGAGACATAATCCGTGATCACCATGACGTAATGAACTGGCTGCACATTTCCGAGGCAACAATTGGCAACTACTCCAGTGACAGAAGTGTATATTGAACATCGTGAGCCATTTCAATGTTCCATTTGCTCCAAAAGTATTTATATAACTAAACTTTATTATCCGCAGTGAATGACCTTGAAGTTGTCTCTGCATTCTCAGTACCGTAAGAACATTCTTTTTTAAGATAGAAGAGTGAAGCATTGACCTTTTTGTGGAACATCACTGTAGTGTATGTGTAGTTGCATGACATCATTATTGTGTGTACACCAGTCCGCATGCGCGGTCTCTGAATCTGCATAACTTCTACATGTAGAGAGAGTGTAGTGGAGCGGTGTTCTTGTCCCGCGCTTTGCTTGCTTTCGGACTGTTCTTCCAGATGTACTTGTAATGGTAGTTTTCTCCGACCCTGTGATTGTGCTTTGCTGAACCCGATATAACAAGTGGCGACGAAGATGGGATCATGGCGCTGCTCGGAAACCTGGGCCCCTTCACATCTACGGATGCTGATGACTGGGAGTCTTATCTGGCCAGGCTGGATCAATTCTACAAAGCGAATAAAATTGAGGACGGGCGGAAGAAATCTGTATTCTTGACAGTTGTAGGAGAAAGTGTTTTCAGGTTGCTAGTGACGCTGATCGCACCAGCAACACTGGATGACAAGTCCCTCTCAGAGCTGCGACAGACTCTGACTGCACACTTCTCCCCTAAGCGTCTGACAATTGCGGAACGCTACAAATTTTGGAGCCGCAGCCAGCAGGCAAGTGAGAGTTATCATGACTATGCCGCTGAGCTACGACGTTTGGCAAAGACCTGTGACTTCGGCAATGGTCTGGAAGATGCCATCCGCGACAGGTTCGTCTGTGGCATACGAGACGCTGTCGTTTGTAAAAAATTGCTGACCATCGATGCCCTCACTTTGGAGACTGCTCTGAAAACGGCTGCAGCTCAGGAGGTGGTCGATCGCGAGGCTGCGCGCTTGATGGCCGCGGGTAGATCTACCTCCGAGTCCAGCGATGTCCATGCCGTTTGGCACAAGAGACAGCCACCTGCACCTAGACAGCGAGGCAAGTCCGGAGCCAGCGCTAGCAGCACTACTGACGGGGCTGCGCCTTGTTATCGCTGTGGCAATAAGGACCATGCTCCTTCACAGTGTCGCTTCAAGGCTTCCGAGTGCCACTACTGCCACAAGCGTGGGCACCTCGAGAAGGTGTGTCGTACGAAAAAGGGCGACCAACACCAAACCAATTTTGTATGTGAGGAGCATGAAGTTGGTGATGTGTACTCCGTAGAGTCCCGTCCCAAGCTAACTGTGAATGTGATGTTAGACGGGGTGGAAACGACAATGGTCCTCGACACTGGAGCTGCAGTGAGCCTTATGTCACGTGAGACGTGGGACCGTACCAGTGACAAACAACTCGAACCGGCTAACATCAAGCTGCGCTCGTACACAGGTGATGAAATCAATGTGTTGGGTCAAGCCACGGTGGAGGTATGCTATGATGGCCGTACAACGCCATTGCCACTGCTCATTGTTGAAGGCGAGGGTGCTACACTGCTCGGAAGGAATTGGTTGCCACACGTCCGACTCGACTGGTCATCCGTGTTTGGGGTTGATGAACCTACGGATGGACTCGAATTGGAGCGGATAGTTGCTGACAATGCGACCTTGTTTGACGGCCACGTTGGTGAGCTGCGAACAGGCGCATCTACCTTGCATCTGAAAGAGGACGCACGACCGGTATTCAGGCGTCCCTATTCAGTGCCGTACGCTGTCAAGCCCTTGGTTGAGGAGCAGCTCAGGAAGATGGAGCAGCAGCACATTATAGAGCCTGTTAAGCACAGCGAGTGGGCAACACCAGTAGTGGCTGTTCCGAAGCCCGATGGTTCAGTTCGTCTCTGCGGTGACTACAAGGTCACTGTGAATCCCCAACTACAAGTGGACCAGCACCCACTGCCGACAGCGCAGGACATCTTCAGCTCCCTGAATGGCTGCAAATATTTTGCGAAGCTGGATTTGTCGCAGGCGTATCTGCAAGTGCCGTTGGATGAGGCGTCCCAGAAGATGACAACCATCAACACGCACAAGGGCCTGTACCAGTTCAATCGTCTGCCCTACGGTGTTGCATCGGCTCCAGCGGTGTTCCAAGGAATCATGGACAAGCTCCTGGTTGGCTTGGAAGGCGTGTCCAAGTACCTGGACGACATCCTGATCGCTGCACCCACTCGCAGACTACTGCTGGAACGTCTGAACACGGTGTTGTCGATTCTGTTGCAAGCTGGTCTGAAGCTAAAGAAATCGAAATGCATGTTCTTCTCCGACTCAGTCCAGTACCTCGGCTTCAAAATTGATGCGTCGGGTCTACACGCCACCGATGAGAAAGTGCAAGCGGTTCAGAACGCACGTGCACCGACGAATGTCACGGAGCTCAAGTCATTCTTGGGTCTGGTGAATTATTATGGCCAGTTCATTGAGAACCTGGCTTCGCTCGCACAGCCTCTCTACGATCTCCAGCAGCGTAACACCGTCTGGAAATGGCAAGCGCCACAGCAGCAAGCCTTCAGAGCTTTGAAGTCAGCTCTGAGTGCACCACCAGTTCTAGTTCATTATAGCCCTTCGCTACCGCTACGTCTGACCTGCGATGCATCAGGCACAGGAATTGGCGCTGTCTTGTCCCATGTGATGCCGGAAGGGCAGGAGCAACCAATCGCATACGCCAGCCGCTCTTTGACAACCAGCGAGCGCAATTATAGCCAACTGGAACGAGAAGCGCTTGCTATCGTGTTCGGTGTCACCAAGTTCCACTTGTACCTCTATGGACGGCACTTCAACCTGGTGACCGACAACCGCCCTCTTGCCGTAATCTTCGGTCCAAAGAGAGGCATCCCCTCAATCGCAGCCATGCGGTTGCAGCGTTGGGCTGTAACACTATCAGCGTATCAATACGATGTGATGGTAAAGACGACTGAAGCCAACGCCAACGCTGATTACCTGTCACGCATGTCGCTTGATTCGCATAGTGTTGATGTGTGTGAGGTGTCTGAGATTCTGACGACTCACCAGGATCAGCTGCCAGTCCTCGCAGCAGACATCAGTGCAGAGACGGCCAAGGACATCGTGCTCAAGCAGGTACTGCAGCATGTCGCCAATGGTTGGCCCGAGACTGTCCCCTCAGAGCTGAAGCCCTTCCACCGCATCGCAGAGGAGCTCACAGTAGTGCAGGGCTGCCTTCAGCGAGGATTTCGCACGGTGGTGCCCAGCACGCTTCAGCCCCGGCTCCTTCAAGAGTTACACATTGCACACCCTGGTATGGTGCGCATGAAGGCTTTGGCAAGGAACCATGTATGGTGGCCAGGTCTTGACAGCGACGTGGAGCGAGCCGTCCGAAGCTGCCATGCATGCCAAGTGAACAGGAATCGTGATCAACCAGTGGAGGTGACACGTTGGCCCAATCCAGCAGGACCCTGGAGTCGCATTCACGCCGATTTTGCTGGACCAATGGAAGGACGAATGTATTTGATCGTGACTGATGCATTCTCCAAGTGGTTGGAAGTGATTCCTATGTCCTCCACCACCAGCAAGACGACTATCGCAGAGTTCCGGAAGCTGTTTGCGGCGTATGGTTCTCCTGATGCAATCGTGACGGACAACGGCCCGCAGTTCACGTCCGTGGAGTGGAGCAACTTCATGGCTGAGAGAAGTATCATCCACCTGCGCAGTGCACCATACTTCCCCGCAACCAACGGAGCTGCAGAACGCTGTGTCCAAACATTCAAAGCTGCCTTGTTGAGTGAGAAGCGTGGTCTACTGTCCTGGACCGAGGCACTGCAGACGTTCTTGGAACGGTATCGCTCGACTCCTCACGCGACAACAGGAGAAACTCCATCGGCATTGTTCCTTCAACGGGAGCTCAAGACCAGACTGCACCTGGTACAGCCGCAAGCCAAGAATACCACCACCGCTGCCTGCCACCAGCCGCCAGCAAAAGGGTTGGACGAAGGCAGCGCCGTCTATGCGCGGATGTTCAACCAGCCTCAGAAGTGGTCAGCTGGCACCGTATTGCAGCGGAAAGGCACCAAGTCTTTCGAAGTTAAGCTGGCCAATGGTGTCATTGTGCGTAGACATGTGGACCAGCTGCGTGTTCGTGATCCTGCAACGACTCCTGAGCTTCCCTCTGATCCTGAGATGGTAGTTCAGCAACGTGATGCTCGGACGCCATCAAGGCGTCACGCACTGAAGCCACAGCGCTACAGGGACTGAACTATTCTAGAGCACCGCTCTGTTCTCTTGTTCATGTTCAGCCGCCTTGTCATAATGCTCACTCTTCGCACACTGTCCTTCCCTCTGTTAGGCTCTCCCTTGTGTTTTTGAAGGGGGAGATTGTAGTGTATGTGTAGTTGCATGACATCATTATTGTGTGTACACCAGTCCGCATGCGCGGTCTCTGAATCTGCATAACTTCTAGTGGAGCGGTGTTCTTGTCCCGCGCTTTGCTTGCTTTCGGACTGTTCTTCCAGATGTACTTGTAATGGTAGTTTTCTCCGACCCTGTGATTGTGCTTTGCTGAACCCGATATAACAATCACCACAGACACATTCACAATTGAGCTGTGTTTGGGATTCAGAATTGAACAACCACCCTAGAAAATTTGAACTAATTAAAATCCAAGATATTGTAACACTGTACATTTGCGTAGAATGTGTTCGGGACAGCAAAGAGATAGCACAGCATCGTGGGATTAAGTCATTACAGTACGTATGTGCTACTCACAACCCCGGGTACTTCAACTGCAAACAACGGACATAATCATGAACGAGATAAGGTTCATAATCATAGACATGATCAGAATGATTGCAATGGGCTTCACCAGATTCACCTCATGTAGTGGAAGGGGCATTGAACTCAAACAGGTAGACCAGAAGGTGATCGCATATAGCCGGGAACAGCATGTAGAGCCACTGCACAAACTTTGTTTCCAAGTAGGGATAGTTGTACTCTCTCAGACGCAACGCAGCCGCACGTCCAATGGCCCAGGCAGCGTCGGCGGGCTCTCCGTACAGCTTCATGATATCTGGTAACTTGGTCTTGGTGTTAGTTTTGGCGTTGTCTGAGCCAAACAGACCTAGTGGAACTAGCGAGATGGACACGTTGGACTTCTGGATCATCAAATCCTGCCGCAGTGAGCCAAAGAAACCGTGCAAGCCGTGCTTGCTTGCCGCATAGATATGCGTCAGTGGCGACGGCCAGAGACCCGTTGATGAGGAAACAGCTACGACAACCCCATGGCTATCCTCCAGTGCCGGCAGAGCATACGTTGTCAAGTAGATGTAGCTTAGGAGATCTATTTGTACCAGTTTTGTGGCAAAATCCAAGTCGGCGTCACTTGTCCACAGGGTGTAATAGGACACGACGTGGTTCAGTATCAAATGATCAATTCCTCCCAACTTCTCCTCAGAATATTCAATCACATCTTTGCTGGTATTCTTCAAGGAAAGATCCCCGGCAAACACTTCCACTTGTGCTGCTCCCAAGTCACGACACTTCGCCTGCACTTGCTGTAGAACTTGCAGTCTGCGAGAAACCAGCACTAGTCTTGCACCAGCCCTGGCGTAAAGGTAGGCGATCTGCTCACCAATACCAGTCGATGCTCCGCACACTATGACTCGCTTGTCCTTCAAGTCCACATTCGGATCAAACGTATCGTACAGGGACACCGCTACCAACACGCCCACAATCAGCACTGACCCCAGCACAAACTTTCTCATTCTGCTAGTGTAAAAATGACCGGCGGCAAAACTCAAGGCAAGGTCTGTGGGATGATTATGATTCACGAATGTCAATACAGGTTTGTGCAGCCTGAGCGGTTGATCCTGAGATAGTCTGTACGAGCGTGGACAAGTAAAGACTCGAGGTCACGAACAATAATAATTTATTTCGGTGAATGTTACTTACTAAGGCCTTGGCTTCTTGCAGCTGCAGTAAAGGCTATCGACTGAGTGAAGATGGTTAGACACCAGGCAGGGAGTAGGTCTACTACAAACCTAAAATTTAATTTTATGTACTCTCGTAGGGAGAGCGTCATGTCGTTTTCAGCACGCCCTCCAACGCCCGGGCAACGGCCAAGTACAGTGCGACTTGCATGCAAGACTTTGCAGAATCTAGAAGCAGCACGACATCGGCAGTCCAGACTCCATGATCCAGTCTCCAGGTCTCTTGCCACTACTCGCACTAGCATAGCACTGCCAGTCCCGGACCAGGTGATGTCAGGTGACAATCTGAATCAACCTCTCCACCATGATCAGGTACACATGTACCAGCCGGCCCGGCATTACACGTTTTTCAGGGTTACATAAACCTTTATCTGTACTCTTGGTAGTAGTAGTAGACCTACTACTGAACTTCGCCTTTATTTGAAAACAAACCGGGTATCAGAAAGAAGAAACTGAAAAGCGCAAGCAAGAAAGGCAATGGTGACAAAACCGTACGAAGTAGTGGTGGTGACAAAACCATTCAAGAAATTAGCAAAAATCAAATCAAATAAATAGGAAAATCCAATCAGAAAATAAAATAAAAGAATCAAGCCAACTAGGGAATACAAAAACAAAGAGCAAACCCGCAAACACCATCCAAGCATCGCTACTACCAGTACGATGACGTTTCCATTCACCCAACCGCTTAAACGCTTTTAAAACGAAAACAAATACAACAGAACACTCTGAGACAGAATGAAACCAATGACACTACGGAGGATTAGCAAGACGAAATTCGCGTTCGCTCTCCAAGGAAAGTCGAACTCAGTGACGGAATTCGCGTTATGAGAAGGATCAGCAAACAGAATTCGCACATGCATGACGTTGACACGACGGTCATCATGGTCATTGTGCACAGACAGAACAGGGTGGTAAATTTATGACTGCCCTGACACGAACCCGCGATTCGTGTTCCGACTATTTTTCCGAACGAAAAATGCGAAAGTTCGCAATCCAGTTCGCGAACTGAAAAATGTTTGCGAACGCGAACGCGAATTTCGTCTTGCTAATCCTCCGTACTATTATGGCAAGTCCATTGATGCCCGTCAGCGCGGCATATGAGCCAACGTACGGCACTCCGTCACAAAGCAATGTCGGCCAATGCCGGATCCACTGCGTAGGTATGATGCACGTGACCCCCGGAAGCAAGTAATCTGCCACCGCATCAGAGATAGACTGATTCTCGAGCGCAAGTGGCTGATGATGAGACGATATGGTATGTCCGAGTTCTTATGGTGCATTTGTGTTGCGAGGGTCTTCAGGAAGATGCCACATTCGGGAGCACACTGACCACTGGTGGCGAAAACAAGCGGAGTGAACGATCCTCGATCCACCTGATTGATTCGATCGGAATACTGACGTTTCTTCTGACGCTCGTGTTGGGATAACTGCCTCGACACTTCCGGTCCAGACAGCAAAGACGGCCTTGGGTGCGTGACCCGTACATCAAAAAAGGCGTTTTGCTGCCTGGTCCAGAAGCCACGAGCCCGTATATCCACACGAGCACCGTCAGCTGAGCTTCCCGAGACGGCTTCACCACCCAGCGGCATCAGCGGTGGCTCAATCTCGACATCGCAAACAACACTAGCGAGTGCGTCCGCTAGGAGGTCGCGAAGTTCATTATTTCTCTGGGTAGGGTATCCCCCGCTTGGGCACGTGAGGGCGTGATGAACCGACATGTCTTGGCCACAAACACAGGATAATGATATGCCATCAAGCGACAGGCCATACCTCAGGCACAATGCGTCTCGAAAATTAGACTTGTTGAATATAGTTAAAGGGAATGAAGCCGAGGGAGGCGTAACCAGCCACGTTGACACACCGCCGTCACCCGCGACATCCACTAGTAGGCGCTGCTCATCCGTCAGAGCGGGCTTGATCTCCTCCAATGGAGCATTGTGCTGCGCACGGCGTTCCCGGCGAGCCTGCGTGGCCAAACCCCTGGAGGCAGCGATGATATCGGCAACAGGACTGTCGTTAGCATCAGGACCATCGACAGCACCAGTCAGCACGCAATCCACCATGGGCATTATCGGAGGATGGCCTGTTAACGCTGGCAGCAGATGTTTGTTGATGACGTCATCCAGTGGCGTGTACAGGGCAGGGTCCACAAAGACTGCACGCTGCAGATAAGTCCAACGGGACTGCAGAGAGGCAGAGAAGACGCGAAAGGCCGCCTGAGGCTGGGTGACAGCCAGACCAGCAAGGCACCTAACCAATGTGGACAGTTCCTCAACACGGCTCTTCACAAAATTCTCTCGGAACTGTTGGTCTCCAATGGCCCCGCCAAGGTACGGATACGGACATCAGTGCCGGCAAATACCTCCTGGGCCCTTTCCATTAAATGTGGACGGATGAGTAGAACCGTCTTCATGGCATTGGGGTGGTAGCCATACCGGGGCCCCTCCTCCACGATGCAATCCCAATACCCACGCAGCGGCAGGAGCTCTCCGGCTGCGGCATCGTCATCCGCGTACCAAATCTGGCTGGTGCTTGGAAGTCGACGCGACAGCCGAGATGCCAGGGGCACAGTCGCGAGAGCGTAGAACGCCATGGCAAGAGGATCCCCTTGGCATGTACCCTCCCGGGAATAAATGACCTCTCCGCCATTGAGGTATAGAGGGATGTCGGCCTGGTAGGTGTTAATGGAAATTCGCCCAGCGGCAGGACAGATTCTTGGAATGTTGTGTAGCGCCGCGGCCCTGTTCAGAGAATTGAAGGCGTTGGACGCATCCACCAGCAGGATACCTTCAGTCATCTCGCGGTCATAGAGGCCGGTCAAAGCCTGCACCCCGACCTCGCAAGCCGACGGGACGCCGACGCACAGCTGATGAGGAGCAGTAACCGCAGCCACATCCCTCTCGATAACCGACATGACCACTTTCCCGATCACGCGGCGAAACACCTCCCCGATGGCTATAGGCCTTACCCCAGGCTGCTTATCCAATGGAATGAGCCTTGCTGCCGGGAATGAGCGGAGATCCCGCGGCTCAATTGCCTCAGTGCAAAGACGCTTGGCAGCACGAGCCAGAGCCGAGCACAGGTCGTCAGAAGCTGATGTATACATTGAGGCCATCCGACGCCAGGCAGCGGAGTCAAGGCCTGACGGACCCGCTGCCCCCTTCATAATCATGCAGGTCTTGCGGATTTGAGCTGGTGTTATTGAATCAAACAGCACATTCTCCTCGACTGTGGCCTCATCATCGAGTAGAATCTCTGGTTCTGCATCAGCCGGAACAGGATGCTTGTCTCTCAACAATTCCAGTACCGACTTGCCACCCACAATCTTGTCCAACGGGAGTACGCCACCACCACCATCATCCTCCAGGTAGTGAGCAGCTGTTCCAATGCGGTCGCCGTATACCATTTTTGCGAACTCGACGTCATCCAGACCATTAGCTGCTGTTTTGCCAGGTGTTGATCTGGGTAGATGGGCTTGAATGCACCGTGCCTCACGCAGCAATGCCGCCATGTCCCCGCACCTCCACCAGTCAAGACGCTTGCGTAACGATTTCTTGTTGTCAGAGGCATTGGATACTACAAAAGGCCGCTGCAAAATCAGATGGCAAGCAATGACCACAGCCGACCATGCAAAAGCTCCGTCGCGAGTTCCGCCGCTGAAAAGACCAATCAGGCAAGCTAGTTCTTTGACGAACCGACGACCCTCATCCCCGAAAGGTATGATAAATAGATTCCGTTACCACTTGACTATTTCTGCATGGGTTTTGTCCATTAAAATGATTATATCGTCCGTTGGCAACGGCCAAAAGCCATCGGGTTCTGGAGAATCACATTTCTCGGGTGGCAGATCAACGAACTGAGGCTGTCGAGACGAGCCGGGACCCACAGAGGTCGGCGCTGCAGACGCAGGTACCCGGGAAGCTGCAGTGGGATCAGCAGAAGCACCCACGGGCAAAGGGGCGGCAGCGCAATCAGGAACCATCCCCGAGCACACAGGAACAGGCAAGTCCACCCGTAGTGACTCCACAGACGGAACCGCAGTCGCAGACACAGAAGATTGGGAAGATCCTGCGACCCCAGGCGCCGGTGCCGCACCCGAGCGTTCGGCGGCCGACGACGGGTGCCTGGATACCGAAGTAGTCCGTACCTCGCGAGGCACACCACCGGTCCGGCCAGCAGCAGACTCACCTGATCGAGAAGGCTGCACTCTTCGTCCGCTCCAGGCCGGCGGATCACCAGCAGAAAGGCCTTGAGGCACCTCTGATCCACCAACATCATGCAAATCCAAATTTCCAAAATTCTTGCAGCGCCCAACTTGACCTGGGTAGCAATTGACACAGCATCGTCCATCCTTATTGCACGAACATGCTCCGCACGTACCAGTTTTCTTGCTGCAGGAGCAACAGGGCCCAGCCGACGCCCCACGCCGTGACATGCCATGCAGGCTGCAGCACGGGCGAAGAGACGCGAGGTGTGAAGAGCACCTCGCATGTCACTCGCCACAGACCATGCGGGAAAACACTCACTGTGACTCAGCCGCGAAGCACAACACAGCAAGCCATCTCACCCAAGGCCCAAAGGCGAAGGCACCGAAACTACAGCACAATGGCCGGTTCGCCAGGCAATACGACACCAGCTGGATGTAGGAATAGCGGACTGGGCAACTCCACAGCGGTAAAAACTACTGGAGCCGACTCCTGAAACCTAGACGAAAGTAATGACGTAGGTTAAACAATCGGTTGACCTGGACAGTGGATAAACTGCGGAGGAGCAAAATCTCCATCCGCACTCTATGAGCAAAATCTACTACCTACTACTAGTACTAGTCTAGTAGATCTACTACTACTAGTAGATTCTACAGCTTACAGCGGTTGCGAGTTGCGCTGGTGGAGGACCGTTGGCGGTTTGAAAGCTCTGGCTGATGAGGAAGCTTGGTGAATATTCTGGAGGACTGTTCGTGGTACGTTGCTTTTTATCATTCGCTTTGTTGGGCTCAGCTGTGTTGTGTTCCTTGCTTCTAGCTCTTTTGATTTTCAGTTTCTCATCTGTTTGAGGGACTGCCGCAGCCAGTGTTTGCACCTTTTTCCCGGCGCAGTGCAGAGGAGGAGGAGGAGGCGGAAGAGGGGCTGAGGAGGCGGAAGAGGGGCTGAGGAAGAAAGAGAAACGATAAAGACAAGGAACAGAGACGAGCAGAGACGAGGAGTACATGTATGTAATACGACCCCATGTGATTCAGTATCAAATGATCAATACCTCACAACTTTTCCTCGCAGGGCATGAAGGATAGCACTTTCACTTATCACGTTTTGGACATACCTTTGGCTAGTTAACGATAAAACGACATAGCCAGGGTAAACTGATGTCAACTCGTAGAACCCTACAAGAACATGCACCGGTAGTACCAAGTAGTTTCTTATCATTGACTTGCAGCATGGAAACCAAACTTAACGTCACTGAATATGATGAACCTGATGTTGAATGTCCTCTGCTGAGTCTACTACACTACATGTGACCATGGTGACGTTACGTTAGGCCCAGACAGATCCTGCCGGCAATTCTTTCGGCAAAATATCGAAGAATTGAAAGAGCGGAAATTGCCGGCAAAATCGGAGCAAAATATCGAGATGTTGGGTAAAATCGATGCCTGATACTTGGATTTCCTTGTTTTTTACCCGTTCAGCAGGATACACTGCCCAGGACGAGATCATGTCACCGAAATATCTCTGGGATTCACTGTGGATCGACTTGATTTTGGAAGAATTCAGGGACACGTGCGTTGAAACCCGTGTTGAGAAACCGACCCTGCGATTTTATGAAACGTTGTACGGGAAGTGGATACAATACACGTTTTCCCGGAGCAAAATATTGAGTTTCTTGTGCCAGGCTCGGCAAAATATCGAAGATTTCGCAGCAACATTTTGCCGCAAAATATCGAGGCGACCGGAGCAGAATCTGTCTGGGCCTACGTTACGTATACGTCCAAAGCTCTGTCTAAGACATTGAGCACTCTCTGTAGTTCGGCGACCAACGGATTCGCAATTTTTTTATATCTTTAGCTGGGGAGCGACATAATAAATTCTACTACTACTACTACTACTGAAACTACTACTACTACTACTACTACTACTACTACTACTTTGCGCTATTGTGAATAATGATCTGCTTTGATAGTAGTGACTGCTAATAATTGCCTGGATTTGACTCGAGTTTGGATTTTTCTTCAATCATCTTTCCGATCACATTATCATGGATTTTCAATAAAGTTCTTTGACTACTACTACTACTACTACTACTACTTCAGTACATGCTGCATTGATGCGACGCTGCTGCATAGTAGGCAGCTTAGATTAGAACACAAGCATGCATAATCTGTGCATCACCCTTTTCTCCGTACAGCACGTTGCCCAGGGAAAATTTGAATGGCCAAGTTCAGCCACACTTCCATTACAGCATTCCTGCAGTCAGCTATAACGGTTTATTTTAATAAACTTAGGTAGCCAGTTTAGGCAATGTTGCTCACATTCCACCACAAAGCAAACGCAGTTTACTAGGCCTAATGAACTGCACTAAGCAGCAAGAAGACTTTCTGACTGTGGCTATGGAACTACAAAGCGATCGCCGCATGGGTTTTCCCAACAGCATGACGTTTATTAGGCTCAACATTGTTGTATACTATATTTACAGTGGAAATCAAGACAGGCATATGCCTAATAACAATGGACCCACAACATTGACTCAGCAATTTGACTGTATGCAGTGGTCCTGCACTCTGGCACCTCAGCTGTTGTAGGTGTTCAGGCCGTATGGCGTCTGGCCTTCATACAAAGGGGGAAGCCTGTCTTGGAATAAATGTACCATTACGCTATCAACTAGACTTGGGAACAAGGAGTGTACCCATTGCAGTAGCTTAGTCTCTGCATAGGGATAATTGCATTGGCGAAGACGCAGCGTGGCGGTGCGGGCAATGGCATAGGCAGCATCTGCAGGGTCTCCGTACATCTTCAGAACATCAGGTAGTTTGTCTTTAGTATTGGCCTTTGTGTTGTCAGTGCCAAACAGGCCCAGTGCAACCAAGGAGATGGACACGTTCGACTTCTGAATCATCAGATCTTGTCGTAATGACCCGAAGAAGCCATGGAGGCCAAACTTTGATGCTGAGTACACATGAGTTAGTGCCAGTGGAGAAAGACCTACTGCCGATGACACAGCCACTACCGATCCATGACTCCTCTCCAATGCTGGCAGTGAGTACGTTGTCAAATAGATGTAGCTCAAGAGATCGACTTCCACAACTTTGGTCGCATAATCCAAATCAGACTTGCTCGACCAGACGGTGTAATAGCCTATCACGTGGTTCAGTATCAAATGATCAAATCCTCCCAACTTCTCCTCAGAATATTCAATCACACCTTTGCTGGTATTCTTCAAGGAAAGATCCCCGGCAAACACTTCCACTTGTGCTGCTCCCAGGTCACGACATTTCGCCTGCACTTGCTGTAGAACTTGCAGTCTGCGAGAAACCAGCACTAGTCTTGCACCAGCCCGGGCGTAAAGATAGGCAATCTGTTCACCAATACCAGTCGATGCTCCGCACACTATGACTCGCTTGTCCTTCAAGTCCACATTCGGATCAAACGTGTCGTACAGGGACACCGCTAACAGCACACCCACGACTAGCACGGAGACAAGCACGAGTGATTTTCGACTCATTCTGCCCTGACACAACTAATTACTTCACAAGAGTTGAGACACACAGCATAGGGTCCTTGCTGAATCACTACGAAATCCCTCTCGTGCATGCATGTGTCGAGGGATTGAATGGTTTCTGTACCGGTGCGTAGCTGTTCGGAACTGGCAATGCACTTCTTTGACACAAGTTGTTAGATTATTATAGGAAATTTTTAGTATTGACAATCAAGCGTCTGACAAGTGACATCCAAGCTCGCTGGCCCGCTGGGCCTGGCGCATAATGGCCACGATCATTGAGTACGTCACCAATGACACCTGTTGTGTCCATTTACTATGATTTTTTTAGAAATCCTGGGGCGGCAGGCTGTCTACCTGGTCTACCTCGGTTGTGATGTATCGCATGGGATGATGCTGCTGAAAATGGGAAGAATGCGTTCATCAGGTCTGTACATGGTGCATGGTGGAGTTCTCTTTATAAAAAAAACTACTCCCTGGTCCGAACAGAGAAACTAGGGCGGAGCAGGGAAACTACCTTTAAATAGGGGTCGTCCACAAATATCGATATATTTTAGAGAAGATATTCCTTCGCCTTCCATAGACGTCAACTACGGAACTTGTTCGGAATTAGGTATCCCGCCATCATCTCCAACAAAGACCTATATTCCAGAGCACACACACAGCCACTTTCGCACACCGTTGCTGTCCGCCGTTTCCGGATGTTGGGTCATGTTTCTTTCGAAGGCGATAAGCCAAACCCACCGGGAAATATTTCCATGGGTGGGACAGCAAAAAGAAAGTGAAAAAAATAAAAAGCTAAAAACCAAAGGGACAAGAAATTATATAGGGGAAGGAAA
>NC_088646.1:38953551-38978051 GCF_964019385.1 Sycon ciliatum | reverse complement strand
AGGAAGAAAGGAAAGAAACTCAATCCGAACTCCAACATCAAAACAATAATAAAGAATTTGCAGCGACAGGCAAATTATTATTATTATTATTATTATTATAAGCCTGTTCGCGTTGACATCACCAAGTTACAGTAAGCTTGGCTAGTTTTCGCATAAGCCAAATGAACAAAAGAAATGAGGAACGAGCGAGGCCAATGAGGTGAACACACGCGTGCGACTGCAGAATAGGCAAACGGAATATACATGTACATGTAATATTAAAGACAGTCCTAAAAACACACGAAATGTCAACTATTTACTTCAACAAATAAAACTGGAAACGGATGAATACAGGAATCATGACCGCTGACGGTACATAGTGGCAAAGCGACATAACACGAGTATACTCTACACGATAGCACAATTCTACTTATAAACTACAGCCGAGAACCACGTAGTCGAAAACTAACCAACGTGGGTTGTTGTTGTTTTCTTTATTTGAATTCGCTAAAACCAAACAGACAGAACTGTCCAGTGACAGGGGAGCGAATGATGAGCGTCATAATCACTATGCATCAAAACATCTCAGGACAAAATGAGACAGACTATATTAAGGGGTAAACCATTTTCACATGCACAGACAATTTGAAAAAAGGTTCGAACGTTCAGGAAAAAGACATTACTTGCATGACACATTGGCAGGACGAACAAGGCAAACTTCTCTTACCCACAATAATAGAACAGCTTACTGGATCTTATATTAATTTTAACATCTACCTTCACTGATGAGCTATGTATTAGCGAAACAGCTGTCTGAAGGAGTTATCAATATCGTCTACGGAAGCGTCCTCGCAGTGGTGATGGTTGTGTGCAGGAGGGTCTAGTCGGCTAAAGAGCGCAGTGTAATGGTGGAGGTGACTCAACAGCTTGCAGGATCGCTTTTCTATATAACACTGGGAATGAAAGTGGAATGGCGCTCATTAAGATTCGCAGGACCCCAATGACCTTGCCACTAGATAACACCCGGCCCCAGCGAAGCTAGTGAATCACCTGAAACAAAATGGGAAAGGCTTTTAGGGGATTGATGCAGGACAATTGAATTGGTGAAATGGCGGCCTACAATTGTTTTTTGTTTTTGTTTTTTTCTCTCCAAAAACAACAAGTAACCCCAAAGCACGAAAAAGGCCAAAAACTAAACCAAGAACATGTGCAATAACATGCCTATATGCCTACATGCGGCCTACAATTGTAGACGACGCAGGACATACATGTAGTATCAAGAGTACATAACCCCCTCTTGGTAGTATCCGTACACATAATACACGTACATGTACATGCATGTTTATAAAGGAGAGCTGTACCTCTCCATTATGGGAAAGAGAGAGAGAGAGAGAGAGAGAGAGGGGGGGGGGGGGAGAGAGGGAGAGAGAGAATCAAAGTGGAAAATGTCGGAAAATTGCCCAAGCATTCACCAGGAAACCTTCTATGTAGAGCTCCACGCGTTGCGCATTGAGCACTCGTCAGGCCGTTTGCCAAACTTTTTCTATAATCATGAAAGGTGAATCTTCTGGTGTCAGAGAATAATGTAGGTAAGTGTTCTTCTGAAGTATTGAGATAGGATCAAAGACAAGACAGGAGGGGGGGGGGGGGGGGGCTGTGCTGCAACTCCGAGTTTCACATAGTCACGATCATCAGGCAACTGATGGCTCCAAAACGGGCAGCCTGAAATATGACGAAGCAAAGTGAGATATACTGAGGGGAACCAAGTCTTTAGACTTGCCCCTTGCTTGGGGCTATGCGATAGGATCAAAGAGACAAAGAGATTATTTTAATTTCGGCCTGTCAGCGATTATTTCTTTTTCGTCTTGGAAGAGACACAGTTAGCGCACATTGTCCCTGATGTATTGGATGACCGCGTCAAACCCCATGTTGTCCGTGTTGGCGTCGATAACGCCGCTGGTGCCCTGCTTGGTTGATCTGGCGTTGATACGCGGCGTGCAAACTCGCCGGCCCTCGCCAAACGGCGCTGCAAAGTCATTGTCGATCAGGAATACGTCGAACACGGGTTTCGCGTCCGTCTTAACGTCCACCACAAGGTTGTGTACTCGGAACGTGCCCTCTCCGCGCCACTTGATGACCACGTTCTGGGGCTTGATGTCAGTGTGCGCCCAACGCGCGCTCGCCAGCTTGCGCTGAATGTCGCGAATCTTGGCAATTAGCTCATCCCTGTTGGCACGGGTGATCCTGCCCTCCCGGACAGCTCTGTTTATCACAGTCCCGGCCGCCATTTGCACACCTTGTGGCGTGCGAGTGAACTCGATCCCGACGCCGAGCGAGCGCAGCTTGTCGTAAGCTCTATACATCTTGTTGCGTTCGGCCGCCGGAAAGTCCTTCAGGTAGAAGTCGCCATCTTCGTTGATAACGTGTTCCACCGGCTTTCCTTCCTGAGCGTTCATGCCCATCGCCGTATAATTACTATAATAGACCGTTGCCATTGCGCTGAACTTAAAGAGTACACAGCGCTGGAGAAGGAGAACACGACACTGGAAGCGGACAAGAGCCTGAAGAGGCAAGCAAGAGGCAGGCAAGCTTTCACTCGGACCAAGCGCACCTTATTATGGTGCAGTGGGATGGACGTGCCCGCGACTAAATAGCCCACCATGCCAGCTAGCTAGCTTCGCTCAAGCAAGTTTCACGCATGTACGCATGGAATGCTGGGGCCGGGGTGTCTCGTCAGGATCGACGGTTCCAGAGCTCGACACGCGGCCCTTTGTGGACACGCAGGACGTCACATTCATACCTTGCACATTATCAACTGCTCGGTTATCAAAGGAAAGCATATTGGTTTCGAAGGAAATGTTTGTGACTCATCCATTTGATCGAAAGTACATGACTGTACATGAGCAGCATGCACACGGGGCAGAACAACAAAGACCAAAAACAGCAGCATGCATTGAAAGACAGTCCCAAGGGGGACTGGACTTTCTTAGCATCGTGCATTCCCGCTGACGTACTCGCATTGCTTGTTTTCCGGGAGTGGTCAACCGGTCGCGCAGAGTCGTGTGCAAGAAGAGTTCACGAAAGGAATTAGGTGACAGACGCTGTCTGCTACAGTCCATTCAGGAAAAGATGATATCCTAGCTTTTGGCCAGAAATGGGTCAAATTTTGAGTTTTGTCACAATTTGTTTGGCAATCCCCCATGGAATGCTCTTCCAATTGTGTTTTTGAAGTCTATTTCTCCAAAGAGCAAGCCATAACAAGAATAGGATTTGGTTTTGGGCGGCAGACAGATGGAATGCTCTTCCCACTGACTGCCGTCAGGCCCCGTCTCTTACACTGTATGTACACATGGTAAAAATTCCCAGTAAACAGGCAACGCCTGTTGGGACTCCCCTAGTAAAATAATAAAATCTACTACTACTACATACTACTACTAGTACTACTACTACTACTAAGACGGCAACGTCTGTAGGGCCTTCCCTATCAAAATAATAAATTCTACTACTACTACTACTACTACTACTACTACTACCACTACTACTACTACTACTACTACCACTACTACTACTACTACTCACTACCACTACTACTACTACTACTACTACTACTACTACTACTACTACTACTACTACTACTACTACTACTACTACTACTACTACTACTACTACTACTACTACTACTACTACTACTACTACTACTACTACTACTACTACTTACCTACTACTACTACTACTACTACTACTACTACTACTACTACTACTACTACTACTACTACTACTACTACTACTACTACTACTACTACTACTACTACTACTACTACTACTACTACTACTACTACTACTACTACTACTACTACTACTACTACTACTACTACTACTAACTACTACTACTACTACTACTACTACTACTACTACTACTACTACTACTACTACTACTACTACTACTACTACTACTACTACTACTACTACTACTACTACTACTACTACTACTACTACTACTACTACTACTACTACTACTACTACTACTACTACTACTACTACTACTACTACTACTACTACTACTACTACTACTACTACTACTACTACTACTACTACTACTACTACTACTACTACTACTACTACTACTACTACTACTACTACTACTACTACTACTACTACTACTACTACTACTACTACTACTACTACTACTACTACTACTACTACTACTACTACTACTACTACTACTACTACTACTACTACTACTACTACTACTACTACTACTACTACTACTACTACTACTACTACTACTACTACTACTACTACTACTACTACTACTACTACTACTACTACTACTACTACTACTACTACTACTACTACTACTACTACTACTACTACTACTACTACTACTACTACTACTACTACTACTACTACTACTACTACTACTACTACTACTACTACTACTACTACTACTACTACTACTACTACTACTACTACTACTACTACTACTACTACTACTACTACTACTACTACTACTACTACTACTACTACTACTACTACTACTACTACTACTACTACTACTACTACTACTACTACTACTACTACTACTACTACTACTACTACTACTACTACTACTACTACTACTACTACTACTACTACTACTACTACTACTACTACTACTACTACTACTACTACTACTACTACTACTACTACTACTACTACTACTACTACTACTACTACTACTACTACTACTACTACTACTACTACTACTACTACTACTACTACTACTACTACTACTACTACTACTACTACTACTACTACTACTACTACTACTACTACTACTACTACTACTACTACTACTACTACTACTACTACTACTACTACTACTACTACTACTACTACTACTACTACTACTACTACTACTACTACTACTACTACTACTACTACTACTACTACTACTACTACTACTACTACTACTACTACTACTACTACTACTACTACTACTACTACTACTACTACTACTACTACTACTACTACTACTACTACTACTACTACTACTACTACTACTACTACTACTACTACTACTACTACTACTACTACTACTACTACTACTACTACTACTACTACTACTACTACTACTACTACTACTACTACTACTACTACTACTACTACTACTACTACTACTACTACTACTACTACTACTACTACTACTACTACTACTACTACTACTACTACTACTACTACTACTACTACTACTACTACTACTACTACTACTACTACTACTACTACTACTACTACTACTACTACTACTACTACTACTACTACTACTACTACTACTACTACTACTACTACTACTACTACTACTACTACTACTACTACTACTACTACTACTACTACTACTACTACTACTACTACTACTACTACTACTACTACTACTACTACTACTACTACTACTACTACTACTACTACTACTACTACTACTACTACTACTACTACTACTACTACTACTACTACTACTACTACTACTACTACTACTACTACTACTACTACTACTACTACTACTACTACTACTACTACTACTACTACTACTACTACTACTACTACTACTACTACTACTACTACTACTGAAATGTGTTTTTATTGAAAGCACAAAGCAATGAAGATGTGAATGCAAGGAGGGCAATGAATTCAAAAGGCGAACAGCAAAATTGTAACAAAATAGAAAGATAACAAATATTAATGGCAACAGCAATGTTTATACATGAAAAAGGGGAAGGAAAAGGAAAGAAAGACATCCAAACCAGAACTGCTTGAACACCGCCAGAAATGAAACCGAGATTCATACAAAAGAAAAAACTTCAGGACACCGGAAAACAAACTTTAGATCACATTTTGACATTATACGAGATGATGACAACGAAAAACTATGCCCTAGAGAGCACACGGCAGTCATTCACAAAGCTCGCCGAGCGCTTAGAGCGATAGGAGGACCTAGAGCCACGTAAACAGGTGATACACCAGCGAAGTAGGCAGAATGACAAACGGCATCGCAAATGATTGACAACAACAGAATACACCAAATCAGCATTTTTCTCTAGAATACGGCCAACCAATGCCTTCAAAAACACGGAACACTCCTTCCCTATCATGCCGTTGGTCGCAAATACCAGAGGGGTGAATGTGCCCCGATCGATCTGATTCACTCGCTCTGCGTAATGCCGCTTTTTTTCCCGCTCATTGCGCTCCAATTGGCTCATGGCTTTTTCACGAGACAGCAAGGTGGCCCTGGGATGCGTTACCCGGATATCGAAGAAGGCCTCCTGCTGCCGCGTCCAAAAGCCACGAGCCCTGACGTCAAGCCGCGCTTCCTGGGATCGGTTAGATGTTGACCATGCCAATGTCTCACCACCAAATGGGAGAAGGTTGGGCTCGATTGCCACATCGGGACTTACACTTCTGAGTAGCTCAGCGATGAGATCACGTATCTCATTATGCCTTGCGGTGGGATAGCCACCACAAGGGCACACCATGGCATGGTCAGTCGACAAGTTAGCTCCGCATACACAGTTCGTTGGAAGACCATCAAGCGGTAGACCGTACCGAAGCGCCACAGCATCTCGAAAATCTGATTTGTTAAGTGTTGTGCCATGGGCGGACCTTGGTTCAACAGTCAGCCAGGAGGACACGCCCTTCTCACCAGCTATCTCCACCAAGAATCGCTGGTCTGGCGTCAGGTGATCATGTACTGTGGCCAGGATCTCTGTGTCCCTAGCGTCTCTCTTCTTCTTGCCTTCTCTTAAACGCTGGCGAGTCTCCATCACAGCCTCGCTAACGCTAGCATCGCGTGACGGAATTTCCATTGAAGCTGACGGTGGCCGGTGCGGAAGCCATGATGAGGTGAGAGACTCATCAGCGGTTTCATTGTTGACTGTGTGACGCGGCGGACGCAGTGAGAGCCAAATCTCTGACGCATCACCTCCATCCACAGAACGAACATCACCGCGCTCCCGGTCAGCAGAGACAATATCCACCGACCCAGAATTCAGCGGCATAGCTTCCACGTTGTTGATGTTAGTTACTGAGTTCCGCTCCACTGCCTCTCCGGACGATTCCTCATCCGCCAATTCGACCTCGGCCAACTCCTCAGCTGCATCTGGCCGGCTCGCAGCCGTTCGCGTGCTATCGGCAGCAAGCTGTGGCACGGCTGCCTCAATTATTGGGCGCACGGCTTCGGTACACTGCGAATACTCACCCTCACATAATGGTGCAACTGGGGGGATGCCTAGCCCGCCACGGCGGCATGGAAGTCCCATAAGCTGACGAAGGGGATCGTCACTGCTTAGAGACACACCAGCAATGGCAGGCAGCAGGGAATTATTGATTGCATCATCCAATCTAGTAAATAGGTCGGGAGAGCAATTTACGGCCCGAAGGCAATAACGCCAGCGCGAAATAATGCTGCGCACAAGCACAGTATATGCAGCATGTGGCTGAGTAGTGGCGAGTTCGGAAAGGTGCTCGACTTGGCGAACCCACTTATCAACCTTGCCCGATACAAATGTGTGCAGGAATCTCTCAGACCCAAGGGCGCCACCAAGATAAATGCAACCATCCGTAACAATTCTCACCCCAGTCCCAGCGAATAATTCCTGCGCTGCGTGCTCGAGAGATGGCTTCACGAGAAGAACTGTCTTCTCAGGATTGGGGTGGTACCCATAGTCGGGTCCCAGCTGCAATAACTTAGACCAGTCACGAGAAGAACTGTCTTCTCAGGATTGGGGTGGTACCCATAGTCGGGTCCCAGCTGCAATAACTTAGACCAGTAATGGGATGCGGCTTGAAGGGTGCCAGCAGCGGAATCATCATCAGCGTACCACAGCTGGGTGGTGTTTGGACATTCGTGTGAAAGTTTGTTTATGAGAGGCATAACAGCAACAGCGTAAATGGCCATCGCAAGGGGGTCACCCTGGCACGTCCCCTCACGGGAAAGAAGTTCGCCCCCACCCGCTACGAAGAGGCGGCATGGCGCGCCATACGTGTTCTTGAACACCTGACCTAAAGCAGGACAGAGAGCGGGAACATTGTGCAGGGCAGCATTCCTATTTAGAGAATTGAATGCATTAGATGCATCTATTAGCAGCACGGCTTCGGTTTCAGGAAGACCAAAAACCCCTGCCATTGCCTGAACGGCAGCCTCGCAAGCAGCTGGCATGCCAACGCAAAGTTGGCGCGGGGCAGTCGCAGCTCTGACGTCGCTTTCGATCACCTTCATTATCGCTCGCCCTATAATCCTCCTAAACACCTCCCCAACAGCTATGGGTCTAACACCTGGGGATTTATCAAGGGGGATCAGGCGAGCGGCAGTGAATGCATCCATGAAACTCGGCTCGATATTCGCAGTACACAATACGCGTGCCGAATCCGCCAATGCAGTGCAAAGTCGGTTGGAAGCTGGGCCGAAGCACGTTAGCATCCTGGTCCAGGCCTCCGAGTCTAGTCCGGACGGACCAGCGGCGCCCTTCATGGACCTGCTCACAAACTTGATGAGGCTTGGCGTGATGCGCTCGAAGAGTATTGGGTTCACCCGCTGTGAGTCGGTCGGCGCCACCAATGAGCCAGGAACCGCCGGTGAGGGAGACGGGTGCTTGTCATGCAGCACCTCACGCACAGTCTTTTCACCACCGGCCGAGTCCTCCATCCCGAGCACTGAGCCAGGTGAGTCATCACCTACCATCCTCGCTGCAGAGTGAACCTTCCCTGCGAATACTCGTCGACTGAAGGTTGTATCGTTCACTGTATCAGGCAGTTTCTGGCGACGCTTCCCAGCGGGTAGGTGTCCTTGAATACACCTGGCTTCGTCCAGGATGTCCTCAAGCCTGCCACATGACCACGATTTCATACGTCGCGTGATGTGGGTTGCATTCTCAGCAGCCCGGGACTCCGGGTGAGGTCGCTGTAATAGTAGCTGGCACGCAACCGTTACCGCTGTCCAAGAGATGGGACGAAGTGGCGAGTCAGCGGCAAACGCTGATATTAAGCGGGCCAATTCATTCACAAACGAAGACCCGGCTGAACCATACGGAATCATTACCAGATTCCTCTCCCACTGCACACATTCGTTGTATACGTCTTGGAAGAAAGCTTGTATGTCATCCGCCGGACTGTTCCATACGTTTTCGTCGAAACTATGCTGAGAATCGTCCAGACCGGCCAAGAGCAATGTTGTATCTCCTCCTGGCAATAATGACTGTTCAGGCGATGTCCCACTGATAAGAACGCTTGATTCAGCACTGGTGTTGGCCACATCAGACGACCGGGGCTCTCTCGTTGTCCCTGTTGCTGCGGTCGACAGTTCAGGGCAACTAGCTGGAGGGTCGGTGTTGCGTTGCGTACTGGAGCTAATTGGTGGAGCAATTGGCTGGCTGGCGGAAGTCATGCCACAGGTTGCCGCTGATAGATTCCTGCACCTCAACTTCGCCCTTGGCGCACAGTTCGTACATTTTCTACTGTTCTTGACACAAACACATGATTTGCATGTCCCAGAAGGACCGCATGTGCAACATTTAGCCATACTACTGTGGCATAAAGAAGCTGGAGGTGCAAATGCAGCGGGTGATAATGCAAAATTGCTAGAATCGGTAACAATTGCCAGTTGATAACTGATGTAGAAAAAACAACACCAGAGCAATGCAAAGGTGCGACGGGGAAACACTAAGCCAACGAGGTGAAGAAAACACGGCACTGGTGCTGCGCCCAAGGTGCATACCAAAATGAACTTACGGGAGAGGTCGTGAATGCAATAGAATGCTACCCAGAAAGGGAGGATGTGAACACCCGAAAGAAAAAGGTTAGCCCAGCAGCGCATGCACAGTGCCAGGCAAACGGTGCTAACACTGCAGCAGTCCCTCAAACAGGTGGGAAACTTCAAATCAAAAGAGCTAACAGCAAGGAACACAACACAACCCAACAAAGCGAATAATAAAAAGCAACGTACCATGAACAGTCCTCCAGAATATTCACCAAGCTTCCTCATCAGCCAGAGCTCCTAAATCACCAACCGTCCTCCACCAGCGCAACTCGCAACAACTCGCAACTACTACTACTACTACTACTACTACTACTACTACTACTACTACTACTACTACTACTACTACTACTACTACTACTACTACTACTACTACTACTACTACTACTACTACTACTACTACTACTACTACTACTACTACTACTACTACTACTACTACTACTACTACTACTACTACTACTACTACTACTACTACTACTACTACTACTACTACTACTACTACTACTACTACTACTACTACTACTACTACTACTACTACTACTACTACTACTACTACTACTACTACTACTACTACTACTACTACTACTACTACTACTACTACTACTACTACTACTACTACTACTACTACTACTACTACTACTACTACTACTACTACTACTACTACTACTACTACTACTACTACTACTACTACTACTACTACTACTACTACTACTACTACTACTACTACTACTACTACTACTACTACTACTACTACTACTACTACTACTACTACTACTACTACTACTACTACTACTACTACTACTACTACTACTACTACTACTACTACTACTACTACTACTACTACTACTACTACTACTACTACTACTACTACTACTACTACTACTACTACTACTACTACTACTACTACTACTACTACTACTACTACTACTACTACTACTACTACTACTACTACTACTACTACTACTACTACTACTACTACTACTACTACTACTACTACTACTACTACTACTACTACTACTACTACTACTACTACTACTACTACTACTACTACTACTACTACTACTACTACTACTACTACTACTACTACTACTACTACTACTACTACTACTACTACTACTACTACTACTACTACTACTACTACTACTACTACTACTACTACTACTACTACTACTACTACTACTACTACTACTACTACTACTACTACTACTACTACTACTACTACTACTACTACTACTACTACTACTACTACTACTACTACTACTACTACTACTACTACTACTACTACTACTACTACTACTACTACTACTACTACTACTACTACTACTACTACTACTACTACTACTACTACTACTACTACTACTACTACTACTACTACTACTACTACTACTACTACTACTACTACTACTACTACTACTACTACTACTACTACTACTACTACTACTACTACTACTACTACTACTACTACTACTACTACTACTACTACTACTACTACTACTACTACTACTACTACTACTACTACTACTACTACTACTACTACTACTACTACTACTACTACTACTACTACTACTACTACTACTACTACTACTACTACTACTACTACTACTACTACTACTACTACTACTACTACTACTACTACTACTACTACTACTACTACTACTACTACTACTACTACTACTACTACTACTACTACTACTACTACTACTACTACTACTACTACTACTACTACTACTACTACTACTACTACTACTACTACTACTACTACTACTACTACTACTACTACTACTACTACTACTACTACTACTACTACTACTACTACTACTACTACTACTACTACTACTACTACTACTACTACTACTACTACTACTACTACTACTACTACTACTACTACTACTACTACTACTACTACTACTACTACTACTACTACTACTACTACTACTACTACTACTACTACTACTACTACTACTACTACTACTACTACTACTACTACTACTACTACTACTACTACTACTACTACTACTACTACTACTACTACTACTACTACTACTACTACTACTACTACTACTACTACTACTACTACTACTACTACTACTACTACTACTACTACTACTACTACTACTACTACTACTACTACTACTACTACTACTACTACTACTACTACTACTACTACTACTACTACTACTACTACTACTACTACTACTACTACTACTACTACTACTACTACTACTACTACTACTACTACTACTACTACTACTACTACTACTACTACTACTACTACTACTACTACTACTACTACTACTACTACTACTACTACTACTACTACTACTACTACTACTACTACTACTACTACTACTACTACTACTACTACTACTACTACTACTACTACTACTACTACTACTACTACTACTACTACTACTACTACTACTACTACTACTACTACTACTACTACTACTACTACTACTACTACTACTACTACTACTACTACTACTACTACTACTACTACTACTACTACTACTACTACTACTACTACTACTACTACTACTACTACTACTACTACTACTACTACTACTACTACTACTACTACTACTACTACTACTACTACTACTACTACTACTACTACTACTACTACTACTACTACTACTACTACTACTACTACTACTACTACTACTACTACTACTACTACTACTACTACTACTACTACTACTACTACTACTACTACTACTACTACTACTACTACTACTACTACTACTACTACTACTACTACTACTACTACTACTACTACTACTACTACTACTACTACTACTACTACTACTACTACTACTACTACTACTACTACTACTACTACTACTACTACTACTACTACTACTACTACTACTACTACTACTACTACTACTACTACTACTACTACTACTACTACTACTACTACTACTACTACTACTACTACTACTACTACTACTACTACTACTACTACTACTACTACTACTACTACTACTACTACTACTACTACTACTACTACTACTACTACTACTACTACTACTACTACTACTACTACTACTACTACTACTACTACTACTACTACTACTACTACTACTACTACTACTACTACTACTACTACTACTACTACTACTACTACTACTACTACTACTACTACTACTACTACTACTACTACTACTACTACTACTACTACTACTACTACTACTACTACTACTACTACTACTACTACTACTACTACTACTACTACTACTACTACTACTACTACTACTACTACTACTACTACTACTACTACTACTACTACTACTACTACTACTACTACTACTACTACTACTACTACTACTACTACTACTACTACTACTACTACTACTACTACTACTACTACTACTACTACTACTACTACTACTACTACTACTACTACTACTACTACTACTACTACTACTACTACTACTACTACTACTACTACTACTACTACTACTACTACTACTACTACTACTACTACTACTACTACTACTACTACTACTACTACTACTACTACTACTACTACTACTACTACTACTACTACTACTACTACTACTACTACTACTACTACTACTACTACTACTACTACTACTACTACTACTACTACTACTACTACTACTACTACTACTACTACTACTACTACTACTACTACTACTACTACTACTACTACTACTACTACTACTACTACTACTACTACTACTACTACTACTACTACTACTACTACTACTACTACTACTACTACTACTACTACTACTACTACTACTACTACTACTACTACTACTACTACTACTACTACTACTACTACTACTACTACTACTACTACTACTACTACTACTACTACTACTACTACTACTACTACTACTACTACTACTACTACTACTACTACTACTACTACTACTACTACTACTACTACTACTACTACTACTACTACTACTACTACTACTACTACTACTACTACTACTACTACTACTACTACTACTACTACTACTACTACTACTACTACTACTACTACTACTACTACTACTACTACTACTACTACTACTACTACTACTACTACTACTACTACTACTACTACTACTACTACTACTACTACTACTACTACTACTACTACTACTACTACTACTACTACTACTACTACTACTACTACTACTACTACTACTACTACTACTACTACTACTACTACTACTACTACTACTACTACTACTACTACTACTACTACTACTACTACTACTACTACTACTACTACTACTACTACTACTACTACTACTACTACTACTACTACTACTACTACTACTACTACTACTACTACTACTACTACTACTACTACTACTACTACTACTACTACTACTACTACTACTACTACTACTACTACTACTACTACTACTACTACTACTACTACTACTACTACTACTACTACTACTACTACTACTACTACTACTACTACAGTGGTCCCTCTATAATCCGGCACCATTTGTGCCACGAAAATCTGCTGGATTAGGGAGGGTGCTGGATTAACAAATCTGATTTACTGCTGCAATGTACATGAAGAGGACATTTTGGCTACTGAAAATTGTGCTGGTTTATCGAGGGTGCTGGATTATAAAGTGCCGGATTAGAGAGGGACGACTGTACTACTACTACTACTACTACTACTACTTGGGGAAAAGCCATGGAAATCCAACCCGCCCACTCCACTTGCAGAACAGTACATTTGCGGTTCAAACCCCAGTTGAGGTATCTTTTTTGGACCCTTTTTCGAGTTTCGGATCCCGCGGCACTGGCAAAATCACCAAACACGGGAGCTCTCCAGAGCCACCGCTCATCTTTTTCTGAATGGACTGTAGATAGCCCTTTCCCAAAGATGCTCGCCACTTTTGGTTGTTTTGGAAGAAATCGCAACTTTCGCAACTTTCTTCATTTTCACAAACTTCTTCGCAACTAACTTTTCCGCAACCGTGAGCAGAGAATCGCCCGGGAGGAAGCCATTGAAATGTCCGTGATGCTCCGCTTCAACAAGAAGCGCTGAAACATTGCATCAAATCATCATGACAAGTGTAATTTTCGAAGAACATGTACAGTCATGTACATGTATTATGATTATGTGGCAGCACTGAACAATTCCGGTATGATAATTTATTATCATCATGAATGCCGTGTGCATGTGCGAAGCGCCAACAAAAACTCATTCCAAGTCTGTTCATGTCCCATAGCTAACAATAACATGTTTACGCTGTGTACATATTCATTCATAATAGCAAGAGAAGATAAACAGTTTATCTACTCTTCAAAGTACGGATTGTCCTATTGTGCAGGTAGGCAGTAGCTTTTTGGTGTATTGACTGTTGAATCCGATTATTCTGTACATGCTCGTCGCCAGTAGAGTCCTCCGTTTTTTCGAGCCTGTTGCTTCTTTTGGTGACCGGTGTGTCTGATGGCGATTTTGTCTATCTACCATCGATCGCACCAAAATGACAACCTGCTCCGGAGAAGTGAAGGACTCAACTGACGAACGGGCATGCGCAGAGTGATCGGATTCAGCGGGCAATACACTGAAAGTTATTGCCCGCCTGAGCGGGCAATACCGAGAAATACAGACCGCTTGCGGAGGGCGCTGATTGGCCGTAGTACGGACAACCCTCACGTGACATGCAATAATATGCTATCCTTTCACCCATTGTATTTGTATTGTATTGTACACACAACAGAACAACAAGGACAATCAAGGCTTGTTTGCTGCTACTTTTGTATTTTTTGTATTGTATTTTATTATTTTACTTGGGCATTCCCAACAGACCCTAAGGTCTTCTTACAGGGTGCCCAAGATTAATGAAATTGTTAAGCTCCTGGCGAAATGAATTGGGGATATGATTTGTGCGAAGGGATTCGGGAAGCGCATTAAAGCGGTCAGCACCAAGGAATGAAATAGATCGGTATCCAGCTTGAGCTTGCACAATGGGTAAGGAAAGGGAATAATTGACTTGGCCGCGGGTTACTCTATCTGTGTGAGCGCAGTCACGGCGAAGGGAGAACATGTCAGAGAGGAGTGAACTGCAGATTGTGGATGCAACGGAACACGAAGAAAAAGTAAGTTTCATGCTCACGCAATCATCAGGCAACTGATGATTGCGTAAGCATGAAACTTAAAGTAGCAGCAAACAAGCCTTGATTGTCCTTGTTGCTCTGTTGTGTGTATTACGCTCTGCCTTTGTGGTATTGAGCACTGTCAGCACTCTGGGTATATCCTTCGGTGTATTGTACTCGTATTGTACAAATATTACACAGCAATGACTTGTTTGCTTCATTGCTGTGTAATATTTTGTATTGTTTGCTTCTTTGCTGTGTAATGTTTGTATTTATAATACTGGCTCTGTCCACTGGACATTGAGCACTGCAGCCTGAGGACTTGAGGACTTTAGACAACTGTGTATTGTATTGTATTTATGAGGGGGTTTCCTGTTTTCGCTTGAGTGATGTCACTGATGATTCACTGATGAAATACGTGGGATGGGAAAATTGGTAAGAGAGGGAGGAAGAAAAAAGACGAGAAAAGCAGAAGAACAATTATAGCGTCAAGGTCAAGTCTTTGCAAGAGTATCGATGCTGTAAAGTGCGCTTACGAAAAAGCTATTCGGAGAGAGAGTTTGTTGAGGTAAGGTTAGGTGGAAGGCAATTCCAGAACTTTCCAGTCTTGTGAAAAAAAGAGATTAGAGATTATGCGGCCATGGGTACTATTAATTAAAAACAAGTTTGTTGGAGCGTCGAGCACTGCGTGATATAGTTATATTGAGCGTGGCTAAGTAATCCGGGTGTTTATGAAACAGTGCCCAAAAACGTGTTTCTACAATACCGTTGAAGGTTTATCTATACTAATAGCCACAGTACATGTACTGTGACATACTACAGTGTTGTCTATACCCGCTGCTTACACGTGTATTTGCTTGTTTTTTTTTGTCATCCATGGTATGCACAAGAACTCGCTCATTTTGAGTTGCAATATCAGCAACTTTCACTTGTTTTGGCTTGGTTTTTGGCATCTTTGGGAAAGGGCTATTCCGATCACCGAAGAGTGCCCTACCCACTGAATGGTGCTCTCCCCCTTCCTCCTCTCCCAGTCCCAGAGGAACATTGGTGCAATGATGGTGAATATTCAATTCACTCAGTTTGATAAGTCCGATACATGTAGTTGATAGTTTTCCGGCCCGTGACATTATTTCCCGGGTCAAATACAGGCGAGCTTCACAGCGATGAGTTGAGACTTTTAAAGAGTTGAGCTAGCCAAGTAAACGTGCAAAGCAATATACATGTAGTCACACTGCCTTAGTACCGTGAGTCCATGATTCCACTAACCACCGCTTCCCTCCGTTAGAAACCCTGACACTTCTTGGTGGAAACAGCACCATTACACAGTCAGTGCCGTAACTGGCATCTGGCATGAAGAGCTGTGGTTGTGATGGATTGAATTTCACTTACTCGACCCGAGCAGGGTGATCAAGTTGTGGTGTGGAATAGCATAGCAATCTTTTGGGTTATGGTGAAATGGCGGACATGATAATTATAACACAGATTGTGATAGGGTGACACACTAGCTAGCCTTGGGATTACTGACGATAACTCAGATTGAATACAACTACATGTATCACCGTGCGCAAGCTCCAACAATAATTTTAACATTAAATTCATCATCATGACAAGTCATGACAACTCATGATGACGATGATAGCAACATTGCATTGTGTAGTTTATGGCATGATACTGCACGGCACACCGGTGACCCAGGCCTGGAAGCTAGCTAATGTTTCAAGTCAGGTGAGCCGTATGCGTGACTACCATCACAGCAGCGCGTACAGGACTACCTGTATATCCAATGATCTGCAGAGATGAGCACTAGCACGATGATCCTTGTGCACAGCATGATCAGATGTCAGAGGCCTGTCCGTTCAACACTTGATGGATGCCAGCGCATTCTAGCGCCAGATTGCTGCTTTGGGCTGCGCGTCTTTGTACTTTGGACCCTTCCCTTCGGCCAGGAGAGCGGCCTCTTCGTCGTACAAGAGATCATACAAGCCCAGCTTGGCAGGAACGGGTCTGGCTTGGCGCACGTCCGTGACGACGCCTCTGGGTACGACAATGTTCAGTGTGTCGTCGATCAGACTGGACTTCATGATGCGATCGGAGACGGTCGTGTGGCTGAGGCTGGGCGACGCATTCACCTCTATCAGCCATGGCTTGAAGTCCTTCGTCACAATGATGTCATAGCCGTAGACCTCGAAGCAATGCCGATCATTGTTCATCACGGGCTGGACGGCCTTCAGGGAGTGTATGATTTGCCAGTGAATGTCGTCCATCAGCTTGTCCCACTTTGCCTGGCCATAGATACTAATCAAGTGTAGGCGTAGGTTTTCCAAGCTCCACTTTCCACCATGCTCGACATTGTACTCGTCACCGTGTTTCTGAATGGAGACGTTTGTCAAGTGTGCGTACATGTTGCTCGTGTCTGCCTCGCCGGCAGCGTACTTGACTGTGCAGAAGCGACAGAAGCCAAGCCGGTAGAAGTAGGCACGCAGCGGCTTGAAGCGTGTGACCAGAACGTACAGCCGCAGGTCAAACTTGCGCTCGCCAATCAGCAGCGGGTGGTCGAGGTAGCGAGAGATGACGTACGCATCCTTGCCGGTGACGGTGGGCAAATTCGGACCCGTCGAGGCCCATTTCTTTATTTGCGAGAGTTTTGTCACGATTATGATTCCAACGCCACATGCCTTGCTTGTCGGCTTCATTATCCATCTGACGTTCGGCGTGCGCTTAAAATTCTCAGTGAACAGGTTGTAGTCACCAGGGAGTATGAATGTCACTGGCAGAAAGTCCAAGTACTTGTATGTACCGTCTGCTTCCTTTTCAGCCAGCGGATTGCCTTCCTTTTCTAAGGTTTTTTGATAGCGCCTGATGTTCTTAACCATCAAGTCTTTCCTCGTCAGTTCGCAATGATTTGGGAAGTGATTGACGATTTGATCCGGACGCAGTCGCCTGTATCGACTATCGCCACTGAACATCTGACTGATGGTTGTTACGCTGGCCCAGTAGAAGTTCCATGGTGACCCGGTGTCCACTGCTGGCTCCTTCTCGTCCGGTGAGTCATCACTGCTGTCTGTTGCTGATGCTGCTGCTGCTGCAGCAGCACCGCCACCAGGTCCTGCGCGGCGTTGTCTGGTTGTACCCCGCGTCCATCCTCGCTTCTCGAAATTCGAGAGAAGAACATACTTCTCCAGATCCGTGCAGAACTTCATGTCTAAACTAGTCAGCGCTTCCTCACCATCTTTATCTCCACGGAGGTGATGATTGCCGAGGCCATTGCTACCGCTGCTGCTGTCGCTGCTGCAGCTATCGCCAGTATCGGCGCTGTGACTGTCCGGTTGCGACATGACTGCTCTCCAACAAGGATGTTCACACCACGCTGAAGAAGAGGACGACGCAGCACGTAGCAGGAGATTTCACACCAAATCCTTCCAAGCCAAAGTAGCCGGGCTAAAAGCCGCAATCAGTATCCGTGTGAATAGTACTAGAAAGCAGTATGGCAAGCTGTGAGTGTGAGGATGATGTGAATAGCAGCTTGGTCAACCACCATGATCACTTTGACTCACCCGTCTGGTCGCTAGCCTAGCGCTTGGAAACCAGCTCGCGATACTCGTCTATATTTTTTTCTATCACAGACACTCAGTATCAGTATCACGAACACGAAGGCACGACAATGCAACATTTCCACATTCAAGACACCACTCCCCACACCCTGATCTGAGAGCCCTTGGCTGCCATAGCCTGGCCGACCAGAATAATATTTATTATTAATAACTGGGCGCTCAGCTCCATTCATTTACTTCTTTGCGCTACTAAAAATATTACTCGTGAAAGCGTGGGGAATGTCGAAAAGTAGATTTACGGTAGACTTACCCGTTTAGTTTGGGCAAGGACATGACAAGACTGGTCGTTGTTATATCCATGTCCAAGTGGCAACTCCAAGTCCAAACCATGGACCACCACCGGCTTCGCCTTTGCCCGTTTGGCCCAGTGAGTTTGGGCTTTGGCGAAGCAACAAAGCTGTGTGTACATGTAGGCCTGCACCGCGTACTCGTACCGGTAGGTCAGATCAGACCAGGGAACCCGGCTTTTACGACTCCCTGGCCTGGGTCCCACATCGCGCCCCGGATAGGTCGACCGCTCGACCGACGATATGCGCATATGCGATCACTGAAAAAACCACGTGGACGCGACGGTGGATTTGTAGTTACTTTGAAAAGGGGAGATCCCCTTTGGTCCGTTTGGATGCGCTCGGAGTGAGAGTCGGCTAGGCGCATGACTATGCAGGCGAGATGAATTTTTGATTTGAAAACAGAGAGGTACTGCCACTGTACTGGTGGCCGTGGCCTGGTGTAGCTTCTGATCTGTCTTTGTTGTCTTTCATTCCTTCAGCTTGTGCTACAGAAGCATGTTGTCTTGTCTGTGTCTCTCTGGAGACGTTGTGTGCTGAACAAATGAGTGTGGAGTGGAGAAATGGCGATGTAGCCTTGCTGAATCACCAGAGTGGTGGCACGCTGCCAGTCATTCCCACACAACTCCTATGTAAGAATGATGAAAATCCTGGTCCAGGAGAAGTAGTCAAACTGAAGGATGACCTGTTTTGCATCCAGGAGAGCTACTTTCAGCCTGTATTGGACAGTGGAAAGTCTTCCTCTGTAAGTCCAAACATAACTACTACAACATAGTCATGCCATGTACAGTGTGCAACTGCAAAAGCCAGCTGTGGAGATCAGAGCATCATCATCAGACTTGCACGTCGCACAGCAAAAGCACCAGTATCTCTGTGCAGTGTCTGAGCGTAAATGATAATATATAATATTGATCGCAAGCCCACGTTAGATCCTCAGCATACACGCATTACACGGCAACTGCATATTAGTAGTGCCGCGCTATGAAATCCATCTCCTCGAATGAGTTATACCGGGTGCTGTGCAGCCCTCGCCCGGTAAACACTGCCTCTGGGTAGTTCGGTGCTGCCAATCTGGTTTGTAATGCATTCTGCAGTGAGGCGACCTCCGTATTCAAGCCGGTTACAAAGTCATTGTCTTGTACCTGTAGAGTATCTGTAGTTTAGGGGTTGCGTTGTCGTAACATGTACCCACTGGGCCAGTTTTTTAGTGTTAGCCTCTCCGCCATGTATGCACACTGTGTCATGTATACACACTCTCTCAAGCATACATTATGTATGCACACTCCGTCATGTATGCACACTGTGTCATGTTCACTGCAGAAGAGGAAGCGTAAATCTACTGGCTGTGATGAAGACCCGGCAGAGCGACGTCACCAGCAAGTAAGTACATGTATACACACCACGTGTCCCTGGCCCTGGCCACTCCGATGCACTTGCACCATTGCACCGGTGCAGCTGCAGCCGAGTCCGTGTTGTTTTGGCATGCAGTGTGCTGCACTGTGTCCAATGTACTACTACCTCCTGCAGTATTGGGCATGCTGCTGCTGCCCTAGAAGTATGGCACACTGGGAGGTAGTGAGAGCATGCCTCAGTACACAGTGAGTGACTGTGATAATACAGAGAACACAGGGGCGTCGGACACGGTACGGCCACTACGGTATTGACCGTACCACTTTTTGTCTCAGGCACCCCGTGAATCGATAAAATACACTGATCTGGACTCTAAATTTCCAAAATTTTCGGCTCAGCAACCCCTCCCCCGCGAGTAACTTGTCCTTCAGATGACTAACCGTACCACACTAAAGTGCCTTCCAACACCCCCCTTCCCTGGAACAGTACAATTGGACAACACCCCCCCCCCCCCTTCCCTGGAACAGTACAATTGGACAACACCCCCCTTCCCTGGAACAGTACAATTGGACGTCGAAGAACGAGCAGGCTAGAATTTCACCATGTGCAGTTTACCGGTACCGGTATGAGAGCGGTCGCTAAACTACACAATAGTGCCCTGATAGGTAAGAACAACCTTACCTAGGCTAAGACTCTGACCTCTGCCGTTATTCGGCACCCGACGGTGCTGTGCGCTAAGTTCGTGTCTTCTTTACAATAAAATCAGTTCAGTGACTGACGAGTTCGAGATCACAACATACGCTTCTCGTCACATCACAACAGAACACAGTGGATAGTGACGTGACAGTACATGCACTAACAGTGGCGTTCATTGCATGTACATACCTAGTAACATATCACTATCCAGTTTTCCAGCATTTGCTCATTGACGTATCACCACAATCACATTGCCTCTCGATCTTCGTTTCTTTCTGCTTCTGCTCTGTTCTGCTTGCTTGCTTGCTTGCTTGCTTGTTTATTTGTTTGTGTGTGTGGAGGTACTGAGGTACCTGGAGCATGATTTGGCATTTCTACAAAGTAGCCCAGCACCATGTGAATATTTCAGTCGCCATGCCGACCAAGCTCAACACGCGAAAGTTATAATAGGTAATTGCTCAACCATGCACCGTTATGTGACTGTAGATTAGCTTGTGTGTTGCTGCTGCTGTTGCTGCTGCTGTTGCTGCTGCTGTTGCTGCTGTTGCTGCTGCTGTTGCTGCTGTTGCTGCTGCTGTTGCTGCTGTTGCTGCTGTTGCTGTTGCTGTTGCTGCTGCTGTTGCTGTTGCTGCTGCTGTTGCTGTTGTTGCTGTTGCTGTTGCTGTTGCTGCTGTTGCTGTTGCTGTTGCTGCTGCTGCTGCTGCTGCTGTTGCTGTTGCTGTTGTTGTTGTTGTTGTTGTTGTTGTTGTTGTTGTTGTTGTTGTTGTTGTCGTCGTCGCAGTTGCTTCAACTTCACGGTGTTGTTATTGCTATTCTCACTGCTTCTGTTATTGTTGTGGACAATGTTGTAAAGACTGTAGTGTAGTTACAGTGGCAAGCTCTGCATGTGTGTGTGTGTGTGTGTGTGTGTGTGTGTATGTGTGTGTGTGTGTGTGTATGTGTGTTCATGTGTGTTCATGTGTGTGTATGTGTGTTCATGTTCATGTGTGTGTGTGTGTGTGTGTGTGTGTGTGTGTGTGTGTGTGTGTGTGTGTGTGTGTGTGTGTGTGTGTGTGTGTGTGTGTGTGTGTGTGTGTGTGTGTGTGTGTGTGTGTGTGTGTGTGTGTGTGTGTGTGTGTGTGTGTGTGTGTGTGTGTGTGTGTGTGTGTGTGTGTGTGTGTGTGTGTGTGTGTGTGTGTGTGTGTGTGTGTGTGTGTGTGTGTGTGTGTGTGTGTGTGTGTGTGTGTGTGTGTGTGTGTGTGTGTGTGTGTGTGTGTGTGTGTGTGTGTGTGTGTGTGTGTGTGTGTGCATGTGTGTGTGTACGTGTGCGTGTACATGTGTGTGTACCTGTTGCACATGCGTGTACTTGCTGTGGTGTAGGAAGTGACGAGATCAAGAAGCTAGGTGTGGGTGATCAGCTGAAGCAGTTGTCAGCTCTGGCCTCACAATGTCTGCCTGGTCAGCCTGTGCAGTATGAGAATGATGAGGAGATCGACAGCAGTGCACCAAGCTTAGTCCTGGATGGTAAGTTAGTCTGTTGTTTACATTGTAGGTGCATGCTAGTGCTGACCTGGACAGCCCTTGTAGTGAACAAATACTTCAGTACTGTACAGTCAACTTCGCTAATAACGACTGCGGATATAACGACAATTCGCGAATAACGACCGAATTTCCATGCCCAGAGCAAAGTCCCATCTAACTGTATACATTTAACTTCGGATATAACGACTATCTGAATAACGACAATTCGCGTATAGCGACATGCTTTTAGTGCCCCGAGGTCATATTCACTGCTTGAATAACGACTTTCTGGGCTTTTGACAGCTATTTCAAGTACAGTGTGCAGTACCTGTCAGTCAAGTACAATCATGTACCTGTCATGCAGAAGTACCAGAACCTATGGTGACGGATATTATTATAAAGGCACACATGCAAGAAAATGCAGCCAAGGGGGGGGGGGCTTTTTCTTCCTTTTTTATGTTGGCTTCAAAATTGTTGGATTTACCAGCACACCTACATATATATGTATACAATGTACATGTAGTTGTACATGACTGTACAGTAATCATCATACATGTACATGTCTAGTCTCTGGCCCTGTAGATGGCTCAAAAAGGCATATTTTTCAATTGATTTCCCTTGCATATTGAATTTTTAGTTCCTTTCAACTGCAATATGAAAATAAAGTACACATTGACATAGAGCAAGAAAAGAGCTTGATTTTGATATGCATGTCATACTATACAAAATATGGGTTCACATACATTCAAATGGGACTTCGGTTATAAGGACACTTCGCGAATAAGGACACTTTTCTGATGCCCCGCCGAATGTCGTTATTGGCGAAGTTGACTGTACTGGTATCTTGAACAAATACTTCAGTACTGTACTGGTATCTTGAACAAATGAGCATACTGTTTTTCCTGAATATAGGTCACACCCTGTAGCAACAAATCCCAAAAGGTTGTAGAAGGGTATGTGTGACTTCTAGCGAGTGTGGCATATTAATCAAGTCAAGCCTTCTTGTGTCACAATCACAGAGTGAATAATGCCACCCTGATGTAACTTTCATACGTGAATATTCTGTGCCAAGAACGGATTTATTGGAGAAGTATCGACCTAGGCAGTTCGCTTTGGCAGCATTTGTACGGAGCTGGTGACCAGCGTCATGCGCCCAGCATGGTATTCAAGACGAGCCGTTGCTGGCGCGAAGCATCAGATTTGAGC
>NC_088646.1:38881051-38943551 GCF_964019385.1 Sycon ciliatum | reverse complement strand
CACACACACACACACACACACACACACACACACATGCCAGCACGCACATAAGCACATGCCAGCACGTGCACACACACACATACACACACACACACACACACACACAGAATGTGGCAACCCAGTCTCTATCTTTCAGTTGGCACACATTAACTCTGCAAATCCTACTTTCCCATTTCACGTTTGGCGTTATACACCCCTGCCGCTGTGCGACACCGTAGTCACAGGGAGCGGTAGACTTCTCAACTTTTCTGTCACCTTAATACAGATGTATACCAGGGTTTTAGACAAAGGGGGGTTGTGTGCCTGGCCGTTTTGCTGGTGTCAACGAGCTATGTCCATGTGATGTACGTATTTATGGTGATGTGCACCCACTTATGGCATGTACGCATGTGCACACTTCTGGTCTCATACGTGCACTCTACCGTATACGCACGTGCATGCTTTCCCGCATATGCACGCACACTCTCCTGTTCAGAGTTGTTTTCTTCCTGTCGTGTCCGACAATGGTCGTTCTTCTTTCTGTTTCCCAATATCAATGTCGTGAATCTGTGAATATAATAATACTTACCAACCTAACATGGCACAGTGAACTATTTTCCGACATTTTTCTAGCCCGTTCGTTTGCATTTTTTCAGCGTTGTTTACAGTAACAGTTTTGTTTGGTCGTCATGTCTGACGGAGAAGGTAGTTTGGATGCACGATCCGCCAACTCAGGTAGTAGCCCCATGGAGCAGTTGCTCGAGCTCATGAAGCAGCAGATGCTAGCCTCGGAGCAGAGGGAGAAACAAATGCACAGCTTGTTGCAGAGGTCCCTGGCAGATCAGTCTCAGCCAAGTCAGAGCTCTCCGAACACTACTACTAGTACTAGTACTGCTAATCGCCTTCGTCCTGTGGGTGTTGCGGACATTCCGCGATTGATGTCCTCCGCCACACTCGCTGATTTCGGGGCTTGGCGCGAAGGCTGGGCAGATTACAGCCAATGCCAGCACCTGAATGACCAGGACCATGACACCAGGGTGGCAGCTCTTCGCCAATGTTTGGACGAGGACCTGAAAAGATTTATCCGTGAAGGCATTATTTCGTTCCCGTCTGGCAGTGATGTTACTGTAATCATCAATGCCTTGCATGCATGCATTTGTTCGCAATCAGCGAAATCCTTTACTGGATCGGATAGAATTTTACAAGCACCACTGGGGCAAGGGTGAGAGTTTCGACAGCTTTTACACCAGCCTGCGTGAATTGTACAACGCGTGTAATTTTGAAACGTACGCTCTGTGTCAGACGTGTCGGTTAGCTTGTTGTGGCACGTCCAAGCGACCAAAAGGTCAGCAAAGTTTGTTGGACCTATTTGGTCCTGCAGCGAAAAAGCCTTGCAATGAGCCGTCCTCGAGATCACCTGTGTCCGTCGTAGCGGAAGTTGAAGAAGAAGTAGCAGTTGCCAGCCCAGAAGAAGCAGGAAGCGCGGGCGCAGAACTGCCGACACCCAAGCGCCCACGTGGAAGTGTACATGATGTCGAGCGTCCACGGCGAACCGCAAGCTCGCTCCTCTCCTCCAGACAGTCTCGTGGGGAAGGTGAAGCAAGTGGGTAAGTACAGTATTCGGCGGTCCTGTTTGGTCGGCGATGAATATAATCACAAGAACGTTGTTCAAACACCGTCTACTGCATCCTACGCTTTCTTCCTACAGATCTCAAGACGAGCACGTTAGTGACGAAGACAGTGATGATGAGCTCCGTGCAAGTGTCAGTGAGAGTCATGATAGTGCACGTAGCGACTTTGAGCCTGCAGCAGTAGTGATCGATGATGACAACGAAAAGGCCCTGGAACTTGTAGAAGAGCAAACTGCACCTGCACGAGCACGAAGACCGATGATGGCAACTGGAACACGTAGGCCTGCTCCACGTCAGTTACCGCAGATACACCAGGCTCAGCGTACAATCGTCGTTACAGCGAAGAGCAAACACAAGGTTGGGTTCACCTCGGAATGGCTCGAGGATTTCATCTGGCTGCGTCCAGTGAAAGACGAAGAGGGTGAAGTGGTGGGGATGCTGTGTTCTCTCTGCAGACAGCACGATGCTAGATCAGTCCAGAATAAAAAGTACAATCTGGAAGAGTGTACCTGCAACTGTATTTCGCCGTGACAAGGTTGTCAAACACAGGAGCACGTCCAACATGCACGCCCAGTCTGCCTACCGCGAACAAGTTCGAATTGCTAGCCAACAAGATGGTGGCAGCGCAGCAGCACTTCACCAGCAAGTTGAGTTGCACCGACAAGCATGCAGAGGATTCATAAAGACATGATCGTCGGGAGAGAAGTCGAGAGTATGGGGGCGAATGTCCCGTACGTTGCGTTTTGTGTGGCAAGGCAATTTTGAAAAATGGAAAAAATGGGTTACCGCCCTTTACCGAGCTGTCCCCCCCCCCCCCCCTCCCCTACTATTTGTACCTGGCTAGAACCCTATATACCCTACACGCTGTCCATTTGTTTTGTTTGTTTGTTTTTTCGTACTACCTATGTCCAGCACAAGCGAATGTGTGGGCTGAGCAAGTGTCTTCGACACTTGCTTGGCTGACGCGGCCGTGGGAATGCAACTAATAAAAACAATATCCTATACACGGGTGTTTATGCTTGCTTTTCCTCTGCATGTTCCATCCTGCTCTGGCCCCAGCAGCCTACATGCATAGCCATCTTTTCGCCGTTGTAGTTCATGCTTGTTCTTGTCTTTCGGTGACAAAAGCACTCGGTTGTAACACATCTGGCATCTGGTTTGTGTTGTTCTTCACAACATCGCAGTACACTACAGCCTGCACATGAACTGCACATGCCCTGCACAAGCCCTGCACAGTACCTGCACATGACCTGCACAGCACATGCACATGCCCTGCACAGTACCTGCACAGCACATGCACAGTACCTGCACAGTACATGCACAGTACCTGCACAGGACCCACATAACATGTATAAAAGACTCACTGGATGTGGACACGTAGCACAGCTTTGTGTCAGGAGATGCTCCATTAGGAACATGCACAGGAACGTGCTGCCAATGGATACGTAACACGAAAACAGCAGGAACAGCCACTGGTTGCCCAGTCCTACACAGTTATTGATCCTGTACATGACACAGATACACAGTGACACACATAATTATACGGTACGTGTACAGGAAAAGAGCATCCACCACACAGACCCAGAGACAGAGCGCCCATGAATGCAGTAATGCTGTACCAGTGGTAGCTTATAGTACATGCATGTGATGACTATTCAATTTATTGCACACAAACAGAAACACAGAGGTAGACAGACAGCACCCCCCCCCCCCCCCCCTCACCCACACACGTGTGCGCATATGCACATTCTTTTTTTCGGCCTGAACATGGCACAAGCGTGAAATTCTGCGGAGCTACATTTGTTCTGATTTCAGGCAGAAGCACTATGCTTCTGCAGGGGACCGCACCTCTATATTTCCCAACCAGTCCAATGTTATCCTTTGATCGGAGACTGTACACGTACCACTAAAAATCTGTGTGTATTTAGAGAATATACGATATTAATTTTAGTATTTGCGCTGAAGATTGTGTTGTTGCTTGCGGTGTTCAGCTAAAGCGAGACTGTACAAATCGAGTGGAGAATGCAGAGTGGTGCCAGTTCAGCTTTCTGTACACCTGATGTCGCAGAAAGGACAAGGCTGAGCAAGACACACTGTACTCTCACAGCATGGACACCAGTTACACTCCAGCTGCTGCTACATACACTGCACTGGTCCTACAGCAGCTAGTCCACATGATCCAGTTACGTACCTCTCAGACGCACCTTCTTCCCAACCTGACTATGACGCCTTTGCAAACTACTGTTATGCTGCTGCTGGTACCAGCAGTGCCCAAGTAACAGTCACTGTCAATAGCACAGCATGACCCATCCTCAATGGTGGTGCCACCCCGAATGGAGACCGTTTGCAAAGACATCACTTGCCAATTCTGTTTGAGCCGGAGAGAGAGGCGCTCAAGAAAAGTCTGGCTGGCAAGGACATTGCAAGCAGCACCGCTGAGATGAGCGATGACATTGGTCGTTTCGTTTTGACTCTCCCGTTTACAACCTTTGAGAAGTCATTTGATGGTCGTCCTCTTGTCAAGGCTGTTGATTTGAAGTTCTTAGAGAAAACTTATCATACTACTGTGCCCACTGCCACGACTCAGACAGTAACAGCATATGGCATACCGTTCGATCGCGTTGTCATGGTGGACACAGACAAAGCTTCCTACATGAAGATAGCCTTCAAGGAGATCATGTCACCCTTGTTTCCCAATGCCATCCATGTAACATGTTGGGCACATGTGATAAATTTGGCGGGTGATGCATTTCGCTATCCACCACAAGCTTCTCCCGGTGTTAACTGGATATCACCCAAAAGAACTGGAGGGGACAATGGTTTCTTTCCCTTGCCGACACGGCGGTTTAGGCATTGTAAACCCCACACCTCTTAACAACCAGTGCAATATCAAAGGCTATTACTGCACCTCTGGTGGAATGCATTCGTTCCCAGCCCCCCCCCCCCCCCCCCCCTGGTGATTCTTTGGATTGCATTTATTCCACCAAACGAAAGTTGTCTGCAGCAAACCGACATGCTACCAAGAACAAGGTGTTTGGTTTCTTTGCTGCGGCGCCAGCAGAACCATCATATTCTGCTGACCGAGAATCGCGAATGAAACGCAAAATTGGCGAGCTGGCAGCCGAAGTAAAGGATCTGAAAGAGTTAGTTGCCCTGAAAAAATCCGCCATTGCCTTGATGAAGTCAAAGACGACGAGCAACAGCTCACCTGCACCTGCAGTTCAAGCTGACGTACATTGTACACATTGCAGTAGTACTCATATTAGTACCAGCAAATATAGCGCCAAGCAAGCTGCAGCTGTAGCTGGACATGTAAGTTACAGTTGGATGCGTACCGTACTACTGATGACAGTGAATGAAGGTGTGACACTGGTGGCCAGGATTCAACCCATACGCAGCTTCAAACCGATCGGCCCACATCCAATCTGCTTTCAAATGCATGAAGCCGAGAAGAGACGCCACTATGAGGAACGAGTGCGGGAGGTGGAGATGTCGAGTTTCACTCCTCTTGTTCTCGCAACAACTGGTGGTATGGGCAGTGCTGCTATCGAAGGCTGGCTGTCCTCATGGAGGAGTGTGGTTGTTCACCTGTTGGGTATCATACCCATATCTCGTTTATCTGGAGCCGTCTGGCCTTTGCTCTCCTACGTGCCAATATCATGTGTCTGCGGGGAGCCTGCTCACCAATTCCCTTGGCATAGGGGGATGGATGACGCATCTCCAGACGTTCCGGTTTCCGAAGCCCGGCTTGTTGGCAACCAGCTACCACGGGTAACGGATACAGACAGATCTAACAGAGACTATCATGAATGGAGTTGTCATTGTGTGCAGATTGTCAAGTTCCTTTTTCTTCCAAAAATAATCTTGTTTTGCTTTTTCGTTTATATAGGGGCCGTCCGTAATTATCGATCTTTTTCACGAAGAGAAAAAGTTTCTTTGATAATTATTGATAACTGAAACATCAATCCATTCTAGCTGTCAAGTATAATTTCCGTTGAAGGGCGTAGGTGGGTAGGGGAGGGTCAAAACTATTTTTTTCGTTCCGTGAAAAAAATCGATAATGCCGCATGGCCCCATAGTTGTTGTGCCAGGTCAGTGATATCATGAGAGTACCACGAAAAAAAGTCTGCGTGTATTTAGAGAATATACGACACATTGCATTTTCCTAACAATCGAGACGATTTCCCATTAGCAGAGTTCATGTGTTCACACATGCACAGCATAAGGATGCGCTCCCTTCTACAGCATACCATGGACAGTGGTGATCTCTGCGCAGCACGCATACGTCACAGATCCGACAGTGGTGTGCTCCTAGCGGTCGTCGGGCAAGGCACACTTTACAGTCATCCCAGACGGTAACTGTGTGAGAAAGAGAGCCATGCATACATGTCCACACATGCATACATGTCCACACATGCATACATGTCCACACATGCATACATGTCCACACATGCATACATGTCCACACATGCATACATGTCCACACATGCATACATGTCCACACATGCATACATGTCCACACATGCATACATGTCCACACATGCATACATGTCCACACATGCATATACATACATGTCCACACATGCATACATGTCCACACATGCATACATGTCCACACATGCATACATGTCCACACATGCATACATGTCCACACATGCATATACACACAGACAGGCACAGACGAATGCGCACGCATGCATGCACACACACAAACCCATGTACAAAAAAAACCATAACTTAGTCAAGTACAGAGACAGGCATGCACGGTCAAGAAAAAATTGTTCAGTCATGAGATTGGCCGTATAGTAGAAAACAAACTCACACATACCCAAGCATGGTATAAGCTATAAACCAGATTGAGTGCCATGTTGCATTTCAATTCCATCCAGATCAGACAAACTTTCAGTACAATGTCTATGTCGTAAATCTTATTGAAAGAAACACTTAAAAGCAGTACAATCTAAGAAACCAAATTTTGACATTAGAGAGGTTCCGCATACCTAAGTACGTTAGCAAAAACGTAGTCGATCTACGGAAAGTCTTACGTACACGGCATGCCGATCTGTTTTCAGCCATACGTAGTTTTCGAATCACGTAGCTGCCCTTGGCAACTCGGAACGCGGCAGTGTACGACCGGGTTGACCTGGGGAGTGAGTCATAAATTTGTACCCCAATCCACTCACGGGGCACCTCCGTTATCAAAACCCTATCTACGTACTCTACGTAGACAACTTTCCGTAAGTGGAGTGCAAACTCGCGAATTCACGGGTTTGTCCCGTCCACTAACATAAAGTTGCTCAACTTTACGTAGTGCGGAACCTCTCTATTGTTGAAACCAAAAGTGACATTTTTGAAGAAGAAAAATTGTGAGTGAAGCACTTGTGGTCGTTAGAGCACACTGGACATGTACAGTACCTGAGCTTGGGAGAGTCTGTGACGGAAAGACATGGCCAGGTCCGACAAACAGCAGAAGACGGGCATGAGCGAGTATCGCAGCTACAAAGGTAACAAAAAACCCTATAAGACACACAGGGGACAACAAACAGAACAGGCGGTTATGTGCTTATTGTGGAAATGCTATGGGGCTGGTGAGTTCAGGTGGAGTGAACTACGTCTACTAGTACTTGGTAGTGGTTTTTAGTAATTATGCTTCAATGTGGAGAGTGTAAGAATTTGCGGGCCAACACTCCCGGGTGGTCTTAACAGCAGCAGGCCCTACACAGTCTTAGCACAACAGGCACTCAGCCTAGTGTCGCACTCAGCCTAGTGTCGCACTCAGCCTAGTGTCGCACTCGGCCTAGTGTCGCACTCGGCCTAGTGTCGCACTCAGCCTAGTGTCGCACTCAGCCTAGTGCCGTACTCGGTCTAGTGCCGCACTCAGCCTAGTGCCGCACTCAGCACTCGGTCGCGTGCAGCACTAGGCCGAGCGCGGCACTAGGCTGAGTGCAGCACTAAATGCGACGATGCTTTCCCCAGAGCTTTGTTCTACATTGCATGAGTTGTAGGCAGATGACATCACAAACGCATGCAGGACGACGCGCTAGCCCGGGTCCAGAGCCCTTTATTCACGGCCATACAGACTACTGGCCAGCATTGTATGTAGTACATGTATCAAGAGTCCATAACCACTAGCATGAACCCGCGATTATAGGTCAATGTGCAGCGTGCCGCCTTCATTATAGAACTTGCATGCACCATGCCCCGTACTTCTTCAAAGAAACCCACAATCTCTCGTACCAGCACATCCGTTTTTGGCTTTATAAGTTCGAGTACCAACGTAATCTCTAAAAAAATGGATGCATGTACTTCAGTTTCCTACGGAAGTTCGTTTCAAACCACGCATGGATGTAGCTGCATGATATAATGACGGTAGCGCACCGTGCCCCTGGCCAATAGAATACAGATCATAATCGCTCTTGCCAGTATGATACGGTTGCATTATACCGTATTTTCCGGAGTACAAGCCGCATTTTTAAACACGTAATTCACCCAAAAAAAGTCGGTGTGGCTTATACTACGCTGGTCAAATGAACGGTGATGAACAGGGTGCATGTCTGTATTTCGTGATAACAAAATCTGGGTGCGGCATGTACTCCAGTGCAGCATGTACTCCAGTAGTGACTTTACTCCCTCGCACCCAGACGCTGATTTTTTGGAAACAAGTTTCTATACTTCCGATGGGAGAATCCGACATGGCAGTGCATTTCGGCGTGGCCAGGTCAAATTGTAGAATATCGCATCGAGTGAATTGCTTTATCTGAGAGAGGAGATGTTCGTGCCCTTGAGACCCGAAGTCCCGTTTCCATACGACAAAATTTAGGAGCTCTGCGCTCAGCGCTTTTTCAGGGTATGAATTTCGGGTTGTTCTGGTCGGGTCGCAGCGTCGCGGACTATTCCATCGTCTTCAGCGTCGAAAAACTACTGGCCATGTGAAATTACAAGGCGGTGAGACGCTTTCGTCTTCCTCTACGAGCGAATTTGTTCTGCGCCAGCATACCTAAGTATGCAATTTTGTACGCGCAGTTCGAGTGACGAGGCGTGTGCACTGTACACTGTACTGCATGAACGGACTGTGCGGTCGTTCTCGATTCTCCCATCGCTCCCATTCATTTCTGTTTCCAGCAAAAGTCCAACTTGGCGCACTTCAACTCACTATAACTCAAGAATGGCTGGGCCGATTCGAGTAATACTTACAGATTTCCTATGTACTACGCCTGGGAGAATCGAATGAGACCAAAATCGAAACGATCGGAGCAAGTTTTGGAAATTGGGTGTAGTCACTAACTCCAGTGCAGCATGTACTCCAGTCCAGTGCAGCATGTACTCCAGTGCAGCATGTACTCCAGTGCAGCATGTACTCCAGTGCAGCATGTACTCCAGTGCAGCATGTACTCCAGTGCAGCATGTACTCCAGTGCAGCATGTACTCCAGTGCAGCATGTACTCCAGTGCAGCATGTGCTCCAGTGCAGCATGTACTCCAGTGCAGCATGTACTCCAGTGCAGCATGTGCTCCAGTGCAGCATGTACTCCAGTGCAGCATGTACTCCAGTGCAGCATGTACTCCAGTGCAGCATGTGCTCCAGTGCAGCATGTACTCCAGTGCAGCATGTACTCCAGTGCAGCATGTACTCCAGTGCAGCATGTGCTCCAGTGCAGCATGTACTCCAGTGCAGCATGTACTCCAGTGCAGCATGTGCTCCAGTGCAGCATGTACTCCGGAAAATACGGTACATGTACTTTTTAAACAACTTTCGCACATACTTCTTGTGCACACACAGCTGTTCAGTTCAGTTCACACAGCTGGAATCCAAACTGTGCGTGCAAAAGTGCGAAAATTGTCACTGATTTGACTAAGTAATGCCCTGTGTTGATGGTTTCGCTATGTAGTTGGCGCCACTCGCAATCTCTGAGGTGCTATTTTTGTCACTGCTCTGATCGCCCAAAGGAAGGACTTGTTTGCTACTGCCCATGTCCCCAATGCACCGACTTTGAAGAGTACTGGTATGAAAGGCCTCGTCAAACTGCCAGTGCCTTCTGTGCTTAGTGTGTTAGTTTGTTTTCCTCCAACAAAAGATCTATTCAGCCCTTTAAAAGGCGGAGAAGGCGAATGTGTGCAGGATCCACTCCGTAACGGAGAAGGAGACCCCAAGCACTGTGGAGGTGGGTCTCTCTATGGACTTGAAACGGTCCAGGGAGCTGGCAGGTGAGAAGGGTACTTCATCGTTGCTCACATGCAAACCGATAAAGATGTTGTTTTCACGCTGTCAAAGTGCATTTCGCGATGCTGTTTCACTGCGCTACGGTTGGCCTCAGAAGAGATTGCTCTTGACTTGCAGCTGCGGAAAATCATTCACTGTGGCGCATGCTCTCTCCTGCTCAACAGGCGGCTACCCTAGCCTCCGCCACAACGAGGTGCGCGACCTCACAGCACCCATCATGAAGGAAGTCGAGCACCAAGCTGTGTTGGAGCCGCTGACAGGTGAGAGGGTGGCACTACGGCCGGCTTCAACCGAAGACAACGCCCTCCTGGACATCGGTGCCAGTGGAGTCTAGGGAGGTCGGTATGGGCGATCATACTTTGATGTCCGGGTATTCAACCCCCATGCCCCCGCCAATGCAAAGTTTGCCTTGCCAGCCGTGTACAAGCGACACGAGCAGGAGAAGCGTCGCCGCTACGAGGAATGAATTACCAATGTCGAGCATGCCTCCTTCTCACCAGTTGCCCTGTCCTGCACTGGAGGGTATGGCAAAGCTGCGACGGCACTCTATGCTCGGCTGGCATCGATGCTCGTCGACACGAAGCAGGAGCCGTATTCTGCCACCATTTCCTACATCCGCTGCAAGCTCAGCTTTGCCCTCATCCGTGCTGCTGTTGCCAGTCTGCGAGGCCATCGGCACCGAGTATCTGCAGATGTAAATGACCCGGCCCGATTTCTTCAGATAAGCTTCTATTGAGTTAGTCAAATACCCAAAAAATAGTAAAAATTGCGTACTACAAACATACATATACGCGCGTTTCATTTTCTTTCTTTTCGTGTTGTGTTCTAATCCTTCATGGGATTGGGGTATTTCGTTTACCAGTAAAAGAGGCTTTATCGGGATTTTAAAATCTCTCAACATGATCCCTTACCCAGACCAAACAGTATGAACAGCCACGGTGCTCTCCAGTATCCGTAATGCAGGACAATGTACGCTCCTTTCAACTCCTCATAGTAGAAGAATGCGCTAACCATCATGACGAACAGCTGAGTTCGAAACCTGTTGCCTTTGTGGAAGAAAGTTGATATCCACACCAGTGGATTGCAGTTCATCGCCATAATTATCCGCTTGTTTTTCTCTCGCGGCACCACGATTATGTACCGTTTATCTACGTCAGTAACAGTACCGGTAACTGCAGAATGTATTGCAAAATGCCTACTTCTGGAAAGCTTTACCTTCCTACACTAGCACTATTGCCTGGCTACTAAACAATTATGTTCAATGGGAAGTGTGTGAAGAAATCAAAATCGCAACATGACCAGGTGACTAGTTCACGACAAGGATCCAAACGAGTCGAGAAATCAGGCAGCTGCTAACACACGGCCGGGTGAGATCAGTCATCCACAACACCGCATCTTTCTGTCTGGAAATTGGAATCACACTGTAAAAGTCTTGCAGCAGCACAAACAAATGAAGCCTTGTAATTATTGGAAAGCAAGAGCAAAGCCCGCGCGCACGTGTTGTGGTTTCAAACGACAGTTCTCTACGTCATCATGTACATGTATTGTCTTGCAACTATTTTTTGCCTCATCATTTTTTCGAGCGAAAATCACCAGTCTTGAGAAGGTCCTGGCCAGGATCGAGAAAGCAAGCTGAATCCCTCATACCTCCATCAATTTTTCTGATCATTCATCCTCTCTACTTAACATCTGTGGGTCTGTCAAAGCCTTAGGCTTAGCTATTCACTATGGAAGACCAGGAGATTGCCACTCAGCAGACAATACCTGCCGCCGAGTTTGTTGTGAGTTTCTTTGGTGAATTTTGACCTTTTTTAGTGGGTATATCTGGTCTTTTCATGGCTTACATATACTAGTACTTTATGAGCGTGCATAATGTACATTGCTGAAACTTGTAAATTGAACTCAAAGCGCTTGATCAAATAACCAATCGCCAGCTGTATAAAAAACTGCGCGTATTTTGGTGGGTCATGGTGTTTATTTCTGTCATGCACAATGTACTGGTGCTAGTGGTAGTATCAAGATCAATACTGAACCTACGGTTGCAATGCTGAATACGTAGCATTTAGGACTGAAATGATTGTTGGTTTACCTATCGATCACATGTACTCGATTATGATTGTTTGCAATCAGTTTCAGGTCTGTGTGGGGAAAGTACTCATTTTCCTAAGGTATGACAGAATTTCTTAGGAAATGGAGTACTTTTCCGTACACATTGTGTACATAGGTCCACCAAAATATGTATTAGTGAAAGTAGTTCAAAAACACACCTCGGAACACAATCCTTACCACTGGTACCTACATCACCAAGACTAGCAAGAGTACATAAGCTTTCCCAAGAGTGGGCAGCTGCATACTAGTAGTCCAGTATGATCGGGTGCCAAAGAACGCAGGAGCTCAGAGCGCAGCCTAGCATTGTTCTAAAAATGCTGAAATGTCAGTCGATTTGTTCTTATTCATGGAGAGCACCATACGATGCGATCACACCACGCGGAAAACATGCAGTAAGAGTTGGTTCACATAAGCCAAATCGGCGCCGGGAAGCACCGGCGGTGAGCCAGCTCCCGATCCGTTGCGCGTACGGTCCGAGTACCAAATCTACTACAAAGTAGTACAGACTATGCCCAAATGCTACGTCAGTTTTTATTGCAGTCTAGTAAGCAATGGTGTCGAAATTATGCATGCAAACATTGATGAAGTCACAGAAGGTGTAGAAGTAGTTTCATGATCTCCAGTAAAAGGTAGCACCGAGTGGCCATCACCGAAAGACCTTGAACTACTGAAGAAACAGAATCAAGCTTCAATTGGCAAACCTGTCATAGCATTTGGGCACATTCTGTACTACTTTTGCACTTAGTTCGTAGTAGATTTGGTACGGATCGGGAGCTGGCTCACCGCTGGTGCTTCCCGGCGCCGATTTGGCTTATGTGAATCAACCCTAAGTGTTCTTCGGCACCCGTTCTTACTGTACTCACGGTAGAATCTGATTAAAACTTCGCAAGGGGTCTTTCCGCTGCATGTATGGATGCATAATCTCTAACGAGTAATCTACAGCGTAACAATTGGCTGATCGGTAGGAACTGCCGATCGATAAAATGAGTAATCAGTACAATAATTGTTTCAGCCCTGGTAAATTCTGAGAGAAGAATGCCTGAGATCCTATTCACCACTGTAACAAGGTGATATACAGTCAGAAAGTGCACTAACTTGGCACAAAACTGACGGAGTACTCTCTTTTGGGTTTTTCTTTACCTTGAACCTTCCAAGCTCCAGTATTGGAAGGCTGCTGGTCTGTACACAGGAGATATGTTTGGAACTAAGTATGTGCTCGGTCATTTGAATAATGTCGCAGTTCTTCAGTACTCTGTCAGCGCTGTATTCGCACTTTTGACTGTATATGATCTTGCTACTTCGAAGTACATCGGTGCACAAATCCTCGTAACTCGCATCTAAATATCCCCCTCCCTCTCTATTCATTTGTTTGGGCCAGCTTTCGAGTACGATGGAAATAATTCTGAGAATAACATTGTGGGAAAGGTTTACGGGAATCTGCTAGTTCCCTTTACAATAGCAAGACCGTGCATGTGCCTACAATTTCAGGCTCTCCAAACATGATACATGTACTTGTCCGCACGTTATGTGACCAGTCGAATGCTTTAAGGTGAAGTACAGTCTAAGGTGACTCGGCTGCCCTCTGCGACTGTCGGATGGATGCCTGCAGGCTTTTGTCAAGCATGCAACCCTTTTCTTTTCAATTTATTTTCCACTTCCTAACGGAATGTTGCTTGACGACATTGTTTGCGTTTCACAGGAGGATGTGGATGCATTCATGAAGAAAGCAAACAATCCCGCGCCGGAAACAATTCTGAAGCGACTTGAGGAGAACCTGAACAAGTATCGGTACCTACAGTCCAACCTCACCCAGAAAAAGAGAAGGTATAATGTTAGATTGCCTATGCCTGATTGTTTAGCAAGCTGTGTGGTGTTGTTCATTCTCCTTGTGTTAGCGATGGTGTTCTGCTGTGGCGGTAGCAAGTACCATCCCCTAGTCAGCCATGCATGCCTATGCCTGATTGTTTAGCAAGCTGTGTGGTGTCGTCCATTCTCCTTGTGTTAGCGATGGTGTTCTGCTGTGGCGGTAGCAAGTACCATCCCCTAGTCAGCTATGCATGCCAATGCCCATGTACATGTAGGATATCTGGCATGTTATTGCACGGGCACCGCATCACTATGGGCAACCCATGCTCGTACTCTAACCCCAACACCCTGGTACCAAGCCCCCCTCCCCCCCCCCCCCCCCCCCCCATCAATTGTTTGCATCCTGTTGGCCATGTTGGTTGCACTGTCCACCTGCCATGCATACCGTAAAACATGTAATTTTAGGTGCATTAAAATTTCGGTGCCAGAGACCTGCCAGGTTTCAGGTGTAATATAGAATTAGGTGACCAGCGTTCCCTTCACATACAGTGCATACTCTACATGTAGTGCCTTTTTAGGTGTAATTTAAATTCAGGTGCCTGGTCTCTTTACCAAAATTAAAGTTACACCGAAAATGGCATGTTTTACAGTACTTATCCACCTGCCGTGCATACTTGTACTTGTCCACCAAATGCAGCAGTCATATGACAAAATACGTGAAACTATTCTCTTGGAGTGCACTATTGGCAATTCCACGCTGCTGCATCGATATTATCTGATGTTGACAATAGAAATGCACTGGATTCTAGAATCTTCTCTGGAATGATATCCACTGATTGTATCTCATGCTAGTGTCCTTCTGCACCGCCCATTTTGGTTGAGAAGAATTCGTCCTGTCATTGCTCATCTGTGTGTGTGTGTGGCTGTGTGACTGTGTGACTGTGTGTGTGTTTTAGGTTAAAGGCACAAATCCCCGAGATTTCCACGTCTCTGGAGCTGCTGCAACACTTGCAAAAGAAATCGGTAAGCTATTCTCGTGTGTACAGCCAGGTGTATAATTATGTGTACAACAAGGGTACATGCGTATATGCATGTGTACGTGCATGTTTGTATATGCATGTATACGTGCATGTTTGTATGTGCATGTGTGGATAATGTACCTATACTGTAGTGTCACGAATAAAAGCATGACTTGTATAGAACACGGCTGTTCGCGCATGGACATCTAACAATATGGAGTCGTTCGGTGCGATTTACGTAACGCGGTACAAACCTCATGAATACGATGGGAGTTTGCGTTTTGGGATGAAACTCATGTCACTCTCCGTGTGGTTCCACGATTTCGCAAGTCAAACCAGGATTTATTATTTGAAAGCGCTCGAGCGAGATACTCAATATCCAGACAATTTGAGAGAGAAGGAAGGTAAAAGGAACTCCTGCCATGGTCAACCAGCATCCTGACCTTTTCGAACCTCTCCAAGCTATCCCCGGTAGTCTGGATATTGACGCACGCACTGATTTTCAGCTTCTCGTCGGGATCACGGGTGCAACTTTCAAATTTGCCGATATGCACTCGAACAAACGCACAATTGGATCTACATCACAATTTCGGGGCTATCTGTGTGCTTGCTGCCTTTTTCAGCAATACCCCACATGTCTACTGGGCAGTTTCCACCAGGCCTCGGCCTCCTGGACTCAACATCGACTCCAGCACCATGCCATCTGTCCCCTAAATCGCATGAAAAGGTAGCTCAGCATCGCACGCACGGGACCTGAAGTTTGTGCACAGGACGTGATAAAACTTGGTGAAGATAGCCAAAAGATAGTCCCCTACCTGGGAAAACTGAAAGCTAGACTGGGAAAACTTCTGAAAGGGCTTCTTGAGGCAGGCATGTCAACGATGAATCAAGAAACGAGCGAGAAAGAAGGCTTGACTTGTGCAACGCGGAACAAACTGTTCCTGCGAGGAAGTTGGCCATGTGAGGTACCAGCAGAAAGCTAGTTTCAAGAGGAACACGGAATACCCGTTTTCCGGGTTAACCTGGCCTGGTAGCTTTCTAAATCGAGCGAAAATCGGCTGCTGAGAATTTGAAAATTCAAATTTCCTTGCCGATCCAGCCCAATCGAGACTTTTGGCTGCCATCTTGTTAAATGTCCAAATTTCGCGAAAAAAACAGCCGTGAGAAGCATGACTTGTATACAAACATGACTTGTATAGAAGCATGACTTGTATAGAAGCCGATTATTCTAAGCCCGTCGTGACACAGAAGCACGATTTGAATAGAAGCCGCTCTCTGCAAGGTACACGTGCAAGTGCGTGCGTGGCAGTATGCACTGCACAGTGTAGACTGATGATGTTGACGTAGAAGCATAACTTGAATAGAAGCATGGTTCGAAACCCGGCTTATACGGCCGTAAGCACCTGCTTTTATACGCGACATTACGGTATGTGTGCGTGTGTGTGTGTGTGTGTGTGTGTGTGTGTGTGTGTGTGTGTGTGTGTGTGTGTGTGTGTGCGTGGTTTCACTCCATGCTATGCTGTGCATCTGATATGGCCGGACGCCTGCTGGTTGTTTGTTGATCCTCCATAACTGCAGTCATGTAGATGTTGTTCCTGGTCATCATGACTCAGCTTGAAGCACTCCCGCTTTCTTTTCCATCAATATTGCACGTGACGTTCATGTCATGTGTGTGCCGTTCATGTCATGTGTCTGTGTTTGTGTGTAAGTGTGTACACATGTGTGTAAGTGTGTACACATGTGTGTAAGTGTGTATACATGTGTGTAAGTGTGTACACATGTGTGTAAGTGTGTATACATGTGTGTAAGTGTGTACACACTTACACACATGTATATGTATATAGGAAGAAAACTAAATTTGTTGTTACTCGCTCGTGCTGCCACAACTCGCTCAAAGTATGTGTGCGTGTATTTGTACTTGATGTGGATGTATGTGCTCAGGATGACACCACTCCCATGGAGACTAGATTCATGCTGTCAGACCAAGTCTACGCCAAGGCTGAAGTATTGCCAACGAAAACTGTCGGAGTTTGGCTTGGTGTAAGTGCAATGTACTGTAAACATCTATTTATTTGGAGCAAGCTTGTTTATATTTATGTTGCTATTACCGTAAAGTACCGTTGATCCCCCCCCCCCCCCCCCCCCCACATACACACACTATGTCGCTTCCCAGCTGGTTTTTCAGCAGAGGTCAGGAATTAGATCAAGTCGTTCAAGTGCAGTACGATGTACAACAAAGCGGAAGATCAGACTTGGCATGCTGCATTGTGGACATTTTCATCCTTCACAGGCACGTATCGTGTACAGCGGTATATGCGTCGGTTCAACATCGTATTTCGTTGTATACGCCGACGTTGCTTCACGAGCAGCAATTCGACAGGGGACGGAAATTAGAGCAGGGGTGGATGAACGGTACTTTACGGTAGTAATAGTATAATGATGTTCCCCCCGATTGCAATCAAGTAAGTATGATATGCTGGCTTTGACCTTATGCTTCTTGGCTTGTTGTTGGCTGTTGTGCTGTGTGTGTGTGTGTGCTGTGTGTGTGTGTGTGTGTGTGTGTGTGTGTGTGTGTGTGTGTGTGTGTGTGTGTGTGTGTGTGTGTGTGTGTGTGTGTGTGTGTGTGTGTGTGTGTGTGTGTGTGTGTGTGTGTGTGTGTGTGTGTGTGTGTGTGTGTGTGTGTGTGTGTGTGTGTGTGTGTGTGTGTGTGTGTGTGTGTGTGTGTGTGTGTGTGTGTGTGTGTGTGTGTGTGTGTGTGTGTGTGTGTGTGTGTGTGTGTGTGTGTGTGTGTGTGTGTGTGTGTGTGTGTGTGTGTGTGTGTGTGTGTGTGTGTGTGTGTGTGTGTGTGTGTGTGTGTGTGTGTGTGTGTGTGTGTGTGTGTGTGTGTGTGTGTGTGTGTGTGTGTGTGTGTGTGTGTGTGTGTGTGTGTGTGTGTGTGTGTGTGTGTGTGTGTGTGTGTGTGTGTGTGTGTGTGTGTGTGTGTGTGTGTGTGTGTGTGTGTGTGTGTGTGTGTGTGTGTGTGTGTGTGTGATCCATAGGCTAACACTATGGTTGAGTACTCGCTAGAGGATGCCCAGGCTCTGCTAGCCAGGAACCTAGCCACAGCACAGAAGAACCTAGCGCAGGTCAAGGAAGACTTGGGCTTCCTCCGCGACCAGTGTACGACGACGGAAGTCAGTATCCTCCTCCTTCTCTTCTTGCTGCTTCTGCTGCTGCAGTGGTGTGTAGCACAGTGTGCTGTGCCTTGTGTATTCAGTACAGTACTACTACTGTGCAGGGGATCATGTGTTTGCTACTTTGTGTACTATTTTCTGCACTTGGGCGAGACCAAAATAAAATCGAGATTCCCCGGCAGGACCCATGTGAAATTGGTGCGGGCTGGCGAATTTTATTTTTCATTTTTTTCCCATGTATGTACAGTTGTGGCAAGTGAAATCCAACGCTTGGCATAAGGGACTGCACCATGCAGTCTGCAGCCCCTGCAGCCCTGCATACGTACAGTACATGTGTTACATACAACTTTATCTGTCTGATAACAAAACTCGTACTCATCACAGTCAAGGTTCAAAAGGTGCTGGCAAAAATGAATGGGGATTGGATACCAATACTCCTTATGTGTACCATATTTGTGAACTGTGTGTATCTACGCTGTGACCTTTCGATCAGTTTGGGATGCATACGGCTCTATAGTACAAATTAGGTGCAGTGCATTACATCACTGATGTCCATTTGTGGCGCTGTCCCCTATGGCAAGTGTCGGATTTCACTTGCCACAACTGTACATGATCATGACTACATGCAAGAGTACATAACCCCCCAGAGTGTGCAACGCCGATCCAGCTCTGTGTAGGGTCTTGGTCGAGCGGAATCGGATCTTCTGATGTCATGCGTACACTTTACACCAGCGCAAGGCCGGTCTCGAGGCAGGGCACCATTGGACTCCCCGGGTTCCCCTCAGATGTGTACGGTATTATGACGCAAAGATCCGATTCCGCTCGACCAAGACCCTATGCAGAGCTGGATCAGGCGTTGCACACTCTGGGGGGTTATGTACTCTTGCTACATGTGTGCATGCCGTGTTGACCTTTTTTACAGCATTTTCCGGTAATTTGTATTCAATATTTTACAGACAACAGGTACGCGGTTTACCCGTTCAATTTTTCTATATTTCGGCCAACGATGGCCCTGATCTGTACATCAGGGAGTCGTACAAACTCAGGTTTGTGTGACTCCACGTCACAGATCTACTCACACGATCAGTACTGTACATGTATGAACTGTTCAAAAAAAAAAAAAAGCTTTGGCTTGATTTTGGTGCAGGAGGGCCCGGGAATCTCTATTTTTTGGTCTCGCCTTGTCTTGTCTGTAGGTGTTTATGAATCATGTGCTGTGTCCTTGACTGACTCACCTATTAGGTGTCGCAAACAGCCTTTCCCGGCAGGTGTTCAAAGTTCAAACTTACACACAGCTTCCAGGGCTGCCACACTTGGAGGGAGAAAAATCTGACGGGGGTCCGGGGTGTCCGCCGTTGAATTTTTTTGGAAAAAGGCTTGCTGTTGGGGCCCCAGAACACTTTTTTAACTGTCCACACACATGCAAGCACGCGTGCATTTCACAGCTACATGTACATGTACATGTACAATAGAGAGGTTAAGATGCACGTTATTTCCGACGTGACGCGCAATTTCACGTCAAATTTGGCGTAAAACTCCAAGTTTCGACGTGAGCTGCAGGTCACTCGCGTTGATTTTCCACGTGCGAGCCAAATAACGCGAGCTGAACTTTCGCGTCACGTCGGAAATGACGTGCATCTTAACCTCTCTAATGACCGGACAAACGCGACCTGGAAGCGCCGAATGGCCAACTGGACTAAAAAGCACTCAAAATAAAATAATCGGTTGTCCCTCTTTGGGAACAAAATCGGTCGGTTTGTCCGACAGGCGATCAAAGATTTCCGAAAAATCGGAGCAAGTGGCAGCCCTGAGCGTCATACTTTCTTTCTTCTCCCTGTGAGAATATTTTAGAATTAAAATTATTTACTATGCAGTGATCATTTAGTGTAGAGTACCTTGGAATGCTTGGATATAGCATGCCTTTCAGTCTCTTTGGATCAGATCCATAAAGTACTTTTTGAGGACCCTGCTTGTTCATTCCCTGTCATTTGACTTTGAATGGACATTAGATGCCGGATACTTTAGCGAGAAAGTGCGGATTGTCAAGATCCATTGGACTTGGATGGACATGTAGATGTGTTATAGTGATGTATCTTTGCGTCAGTTTAAACTTGGGGGTATTGGCAAATGATGCATATGTGTTTTTAGGGGTTTTGACTAGCACGCATTAGTCTCCATGCTGGCAATTGTTACTTGCCTTGACTTGCGTTCTACTCTTCCACTAGACATGGCTAGGGTGTACAATTGGCATGTATCCAAGCGTCGCGACCAGCAGCGCAGTTGAGAAAGGCGATAGCTCTCATTCAGCTCACTCGCAGTGTGTGCATTGGCCAACAGCAGGGTCGACCAGCGGTATAGTAGTGCTAATGTGGATACATGGCACGGAGCCGTCAAGCAAGTGATGCGTGTGTGTGTGTGTGCGTGTGTGTGTCTGACATAGTGTGCATGCACCGGCTTTGATTCGTGCTGGTGGCACGTGCCTCTTGGCCACTGTTGCTCCAGTTTCGTTTGAGTGTCCAGCAGCGAGTCGTGTGCGGGTCAGTAATGGCCTACTGAACAATGCTCCAGCAGTGGTGTTCATTATTGCCCGGTTACTGCTACTACTCCTGCTACTCCTGCATACCACCCCACCGCACACCACAGTATCAGCCACAGTATGTTTTTACCATCGTTGCAAAGCAGTGCAAACTCTATCTTGAGCTCTATGTCAATGGCAATAGCTACAGACCACTTCTCACACTCATTATTTGTTCTTATTCTCAGAACTTCTAAATTTCTTTTCATTGTGAATTGTGGTCATCACTGATGGGTACTTGACGTCGTACACTGTCATGTAGCTACGTTTGATGTGTGTGTGTGTGTCTGTATGTATGTGTGAGTGTGTGTGGGTGTGTGTGGGTGTGGGTGTGTGTGTGTGTGGGGGGGGGGGGGGGGGGGGGGGTGTGGATTGGTACATTTGCGTGTCTCAATGGCCGCAAGTATACCCAGGGTTTGATAGCGATGAGTCTCTGGATCATGAAAACTTTGTTGCGCGGGCTGCATACATTGTATGTTTATGTGGCCAAATCATCGGAAAGACGAGAAAGGGGCTGGTAGGTGGGGTAGTAAAACATTTACTGATGTTTTATTGCTCCATGCGACTTGTCCAAGCTGGTGAGTAGATCTACTATTGGCTGCAACTATTGGCAAGAGTTCATAGAGGCTATTACCAATGGCCTGAGCTGAGAGTGATGAATGTGGCACGTTTTCATGCACAGGTGGCCCTGCTTGTCCGTGGCCACGTGGGTGCATAATATCAAGAGTACATAAACCTTTTTTTTTTGTACACTTGATAATATCAAGAGTGCATCAACATACGTGTAATCTTGATATTAAATATTCATAGACTCATTCGCGATTTTCAGTGCATTCCGGGTTTTCTCAGGCTGTGTTTACATGAGAAATTTCAACCCGGGTCGAGTTCAGCCCGGGTTGAAAGTCTGTACGATAGACAAAAGAGGTGAGCGTTTACATGAAGACAGTTGACCCGGGTCAAATACTGATATGCCGCCAAAAGTCCACTTCTACAGTCCTCTATGGTCACGTGAATCCGTTCGCGCGAAATTTGCATGTGCAGTGCTGTTCAAACCTGGCGCGAGATACGCACAGAAGTACGTTTGTACGATTTTCTTGACCCGGGTTGGTTTCAACCCTCCCCTTGGGGGGAGGGTTGAAATCAACCCGGGGCGAAATTTCAACCCGGGTCAAGCGCAATGCGTCATGTAAACGCGCCATTCACTTTGTGCACATGGGGGGTTGAAATCTGACCCGGGTCGAACTCAACCCGGGTTGAAACGCCTCATGTAAACACAGCCTCAGGCTGCGTTTACACGACAACGCTGGGGGCGAAAACGCAACGAAATCCTTTCGGATCCATGGTTCATTTACACGGTACGCGGAGCAAAACGTAAAAGTTGTACACCAAAACGGAAGAAAACCAAAACGCTGGCCAAGGTGGAAGAATTTGAAAACGGAAATGTTCTGCCGGATAAATTTGGGTGTGTAAACAGTCGAAACGGTGTGCTGGCCTCGTTTTCCGTCACGTTTGTTTCGTTTTCGGCCGTTTACACGGATCCGACAATCCAAAAAATTGTTTTTACAATTTTCGTCATGTGATGTGGGTTGTCACATGTGCCTGTTTTCAACCATTACTTGAGTGTGATTGGTGCTTCCACGGCAACACTTGGCACATGACGAACTTTGGCGGATCCTTTGCTCTCGTGTAGACGCTTGAAAACGGTACAAACGGAGACCACCTCGGATCGGCTTTGATCGTGTAAACGTACGAAAACGAAAAAAGAAATGCGGGACTGAAAACGGAAAACTGGCCGTGCGTTGTCGTGTAAACGCAGCCTCAGTCACTATTGTCTGGTCTGGGGTTGAACTTTGATGTGCACCTGCCAGAGTCGTACAAACCTACACACGATCGTACAAACGTTTAAACCCATACCAAACCCGGGTTTGTACGACTCTGTCACTCACACAACCGCAACATCAAAAAAAATCCCCAGTCCTACCTACAAAATGGACTTTGAATTCGAAACGTCTGGATTTTGGACTTGCTTCTCCATACATTTTGCCACGGTATAGCTGTCCTAATCGTGTAAAACCTGGCCGAAGTTCTAACTCCCACTGATGGGACTTTTCCGGCCTGAACATGTGGCAAGGAAGTCAACCACGCAGGCCGCGTACAGTTCTTTTCACCATATCCACCAAAAAGAGAGTGCCAGTTTTGGACAAGCGGTACTCGGGCACTGGGCTGCACCAGGCAAGTCGCTTTTGGCTATGCGGACAGGTTAGGTTTGTTGATTATTCTGACCAAGGCGGACTGGGTTCATTCGTGCAAGTAGGTTGTGGATTAGAAAGTAGTGAGGAGCCAGTCAGTGCGGAACACTTGACCCTGGACAGCAGCGGCCAAACTAAATTTGAGCCAACATAGTCTTGCCAGTTGACTGTGCATGAGAAATTCTATTTTGTTGACTTCTGGAGGAATTCAGTGGTTTGATTCAAGCAACACTTCCGTCGCTTTTAGTAAAGATTGGACTGACCTGTCGAAACGGACCTACGGACCTGTTTTCCAGTACCGGCGTGATCTCTTCCCGTTTGCTGCTGCTTATTGGTGTTTTTACCCGGAGTACTGTTCCATCGTGGTTCCCCTGGATCAATTTTCCAGTTGTGTTGTGTCGGTCAAGGAAGTATCATACCTTGCTTGCATGGTGTGCTGCTTATAAGTTACCGAGGCCGAGGGCGCTTGGGCGCTCCTCCTGGCTTTGTGGCCGCCTGTGGCTTTCATGTGGACAAGCATAACCATTAGTGGAAGTGGTTTGAGGCAGTCCCATGCCGAACGATGGAGATGGCCCTTCTCTTCTCGGGCAGACGTTGGGACGGTGGTGGAGAGCAGCGTCATGACACGCCCTGCAAGGTATTGACTGCAGTCACTGCACTCTCACTGCATTATACTTGTACAATCATACATATGACTTGTGACTGTTGAACGATAGCTTGTATGTAGCGTATAAAATCATACTCCGGTGTACGAGTATTGCTCATGGCAAAAGTATATAACCCCCAGGTTACCAGGTTATGTACTCTTGCCCATATCAATACAATAATTATGCTATACACGATATCCATGGGGAGAGTTGGACTTCTGAAAACCTCCTGAGCTCTTGTCGCTCTGGTCCAGAGAAGTGCAGTCATGTACAGTACTAGAGCTGTCCTGATTTGCTTTTGTGCACACGTGACATTGTGCAGAGTTCAAGACCTTGCTGGGCGCCATGTCTGGAAAAGTGAATTCACCTGGATGATTTCACTTGTTTGTACATCGTATTTGTATTGCCATTGGTGTCGGATAATCGAGGAACTCGGATTAGTGAGCGTTGGATTAGATGCGACTGAGCCAGATGAATTTGACTCTCTTCGTTACAAGGTGTAACGAATTGTGCCTTGACATTGCATGCAATGCCTGTGCAGTGCGGGCCGCATTTCGGGGCTGCACACCATACACAATGAAACCTGTACCTGTGTAAGGTGACCGCTCAAGGGATCTTCCCAACGTGGTCCCCATGTACAGGCGGTCACCTTATCCTGGGTCGTTTGATTGGAAATGTAAAATCCCTTGGTCCTACTCGAAGTAGTTGTAGTGCTCGCCTTATCCGAGTGGTCACCTAACCCTTTAAGGTTAGGTGACCACTCGGATAAGGCGACCACCAAATAGGTTCCACTGTACTTTCTTGTATTTCCCTCAGCCAGGTCATAATTACGAGTCGTATAGCCTAGGATTGATGCATAGTGTTTAATGTAAGCACAGCGTACAGTGCTGCTCGATGAAATCCCATCACGCAAGTCAATGTGACGCCGAGCGCTGTGCAGCCCTGGGCCTGTCAACACTGGGCTAGTACAGGGCACACGCTTGACTCACGTGATCGTGTTGCATTGAGCAGCACTGTACATGCATAATGGGTTGTACAGAACTCGTGCAACAAAGCCGTATGCATACGAGCAGGTCGACGAGCCACAGCCTATCAGGTACAGTAGAGTCGCGCTCTGAAGAACATGAAGCCCCAGAACCCTCGGCCTGAAATACTAAGAACGTCAGCCTAAGTTTGGATTTTGCGAAGTAAAAACAAAGTCAAAAAAGTTTATCAATTGCGGTATGCTCTATTGGAATAGGGTATACAACTTTGCATGTACATATGTGCGTTGATAATGTGCATATCCAATCCAGAACAACATGCGTCTATTGAGAACGTAAAAGCCAGATTGTTGAAAAGTAAGAACGTCCCAGGCTGACCTTTGGAAACGACCTTTGCTACAGGATTCTACTGTACACATGAGTAGAATCCAGTAGCCATCCATATTTGAGAGCACTCTTGTCCTACACCTCTCAACACAGAGCGTTTACACATTTACGTGATGAGTACGAGTACATGTACTACGCGTATACGATGGACTGATACAAGTTGTATGCACCACATGTACAGTATTAGAGAGGTTCCGCACTACGTAAAGTTGAGCAACTTTACGTTAGTGGGCGGAAAAAACCCGTGAATTCGCGAGTTTGCACTCCACTTACGGAAAGTTGTCTACGGAGAGTACGTAGATAGGGCTCTGATAACGTAGCTGGTCCGTAAGTGGATTGGGGTACAAATTTATGACTCTCTCCCCAGGTCGATCTGGTCGTACACTGCCGCGTTCAGAGTTGCCAAGGGCAGCTACGTGATTTGAAAACTCCATATGGCGGAACCCAGATGTGCATGAAGTTTACGTAAGACTTTCCGTAGATCGACTACGTTTTTTACTAACGTAATTACGTTATGCGGAACCTCTCTACTATGTACACAGAGTTGCAGGACCTGGTGCTGCACACTGTGTGGTGCGGTACTCTTATGGCAAGTGTCAACTTCCAGCTGACAACTGCATCTTTCTTCTCTTTGTTGACCATAGATGCGCTCTTTTGCCGCTTTTTTGTTTTGTTTCGTAGGTCACGGCAGCCTGTCTGCTGATCTCTCTCATCTGTCTAGTGTGCCCTGCTCAACCTGCATCCTTACCAGAAGTGACAGGTAAGCTTGAGACCGGAAATCACAAGGTCCTGCGCTCATGTGCAGTAGGTCCGTGATCTTCTGTTTTGGTGCACATTTGGACCGGAGAATGGCATCCATGTTTAGTGGCAGCGTGGCGCTAATATAGGATAGCAATTAGAGGTGAAACGGTTCGGGTTAGGAACCGGCTTTGGAACCGCCAGCTGAAAAGACTCGGGCACCCGTTCCGTCGAATTTCGAACCAAAACTCGAAAAATCTCGTTCTTGTACAAATACATGTACACGTCAAGTCTACTCAAGATTTAAAATAGCTTACCTTACGATCCCCGCTCTTCCAAAGAGTTCTCTGGTCATGATCTTCTTCGCACTTGGACTCTCCGATGTCTTGTTCTTGCTCGTAAAAATGTTTTTTTTCTAAAAAATAATTGTCGCGAGCGCATTTTGTCGGTGTGGAGAAAAGAGTGCATGGAACCGATACCCGAATCGTGGGAAACAATGCTGGCATCAGGGTACCCGAACATGAAAAACATGGAACCATTTCACCCCTGATAGCAATGCTTTGACTGCTGTGCTCCAGTGAGGTGGTACCACTGCAGACCCAGCTACCTAAACACACACATTTCGTTTTTAGTAGGAATCGGAGAATCGTCTCTCCGGTGAGAAGGCAGGACACTCATAAGTCGGTTATCCGGACCCCGAATTTACGGGCACTTCGGTCTACCAGGCAAACTTTGGGCGAGTTTCAGTGGAAATATTAGTTCTCTTTTGTCACTTTTGTGGACAAAGTGACGTCATGTGCCATATCTCTGGCCTTTCCCCGTCAAAATGTATGTGATTCGGAGTTACGGATATTTCAAAGTAACGGGCAGTGTTGGGTCCCGGACCGCCCGGATAAACAAGGTGTGAGTGTACTGCCTATGTCCTGAGCGAAATTGAAATATCAGAACACAGCAACACAGCAACACTGTACTTCTTCCATCAACTAAAACGTGGCATGTTTTCTGTACAGTGATGGCTCACACCGAACCAAGTTTTAGTTTGCCGAAGAAGATAGTTTTAACATTCAAACCAGGTTGCGATGTGAGGTGTTAGTAGATGAAATGTCTTGTGAATTGTCACCCACAGCACTGCCTTCCTGCGCCCGTGTTCGAAGTGTAGTATGGATGAGACATGATGATGATGGTGTGTGTGTCTGTGTGTGTGTGCGCGTGTGTGTGTGTGTGCGCGTGTGTGTGTGCACGCGTGTGTGTGTATGTGTGTGCCTGTAACGTTACATGCCGGTGTGCTTGTGCGCGTGTTCACTCATTGTTTAGAATGTGATGGCTCGCTATATGCGTTATCCAACTCCACATCAACGTACTTGTCAGCACGTCAAGATTGCTTGACTCGTGAGGGCAGCTGGTCACTGGCCATAGTACCCACTGGCGTGCAGCAGTCCTGCTTACACCGCCTTTCCACCGGTAGAACCATCTGGCTGGGCCTGAAGACCATGAACTCTCGCTCCATATGGGAAGGTGACACGGCGCTGTTGCTTAGCAACTATGTGACCAGTCAGCGGCCCAGCAACCATTGCACTGTGCTGAACACTAGCTATGCGCTGACCGAGCCAAACTGGATCGTCAGTGCGTGCTCAGAAAGACATTCATTTTTCTGTCAGCGGCCAGCATCCACTGCACAGGGTAAGTTGTACACGTTAGCTTCGCTGTGGACGCCATGTTCATGCGTGTATAGAGACAATGACGTTTGCTAATTTCTGGTCAGAAAACAGCCATTCACGTGGAGAAGACAACTTGATAAAAGTGGAAGGCTACCTGGTAGTGTAGCATTGCTTGTGGTAGGTCACTGCAGCCAGGTACATCTGGCAGGTCACTGCAGCCAGGTACATCTATGTCATGTACCCCTTAGTTTGCTCCGTCTCTGACGAAGTCACTGCTCATTTTCACCCCTTACAACGCAGATACTCCTGGTCCTCCAAGACAACATCCACTGCTGTAAACTTGCCGATAGGCCATGGGGTACCAACGGCCCAGGAAAACAATGTGCTAGTTCTTTGCCTGAGGCTATCCAGAATGCAGCATGGAGAAAGTACAGCGCAATCGTGTACTCTTTGTTCCTCTGCTGTGTCTCCCTGTGTCTTAATAGATGATATGCCAAATAACGTGCAACTAGACTTGTGAGGGCATTGCAGAGCAGCTCAGGGCATATCCTGTACACATATATAGTCAACTTCGCTTATTATTACACTCGGCGGGGCTTCAGAAAAGTGTCCTTATTCGCGAAGTGTCGTTATACCCGAAGTCCCATTAGATGTGTTACAGTTGGATGGGACTTTGCCCTGGGCATGAAAATTCTGTCGTTATCCGCAGTCGACTGTGATTGGTATGCAACTGGTGTACAATGCCGTCCCAGGTCTAGTTGCACGTTATTTGGCATAATTATGCTCTATTGGTCTGAACACCCCCATGGCACAGAGTTGTTGCTGTAGGGTCCTGACGGGATTAGAGGCAGCATGAATGACAATGCACGCAAGCTTGAGAACTGCTTCCCCAATGGTAGGGCTTTTGTTTGAGTCGGCTCAGGCGCAATGGCGGGATCTTTTGTTCCGTGCCTTTCAATGTCCGCTGTATGCCAGCAGAACATCCCCATGTCATGTACTGTCAATGAAATGTCAGGTGAAGATTATTTTAATCCACTAAGGCATGTGTGATATCTATTCTGGTACTCGCACGTGTCTTGGGTCGATTTGGCATGCTGCTCGGCAGCCCATTGCAACTGCCTCATTGTCCTGAAATAATTCATCTCTGGCATGAATAAAGCATTGTCGTGTGTGTGTGTGTGTGTGTGTGTGTGTGTTTGCAGATAAGAGCAGTCAGTTTGACCTATCCAATGCGTACTCGGTGGTGCTGGTCTGCGGCTCGGCGTTCTTCCTGTTGCTCTGCCTGGTTCTGTGCGCCTGGCTGTGCCTGATCAAGTCACGTACGGCCGTCATGTCTCCGCAGGGCCCGCGCCATGAGAGAATGCCATCGACTGTGCTAGAGGACCTAGCTGTTCCTCAGAAGACAGGCGGTGTATCAGTGGTGGTACGAAAGCAGACAGTAGCAGAACAGTGGTCGGAGCCAAAGTCATCGTCAGATAGCAGCCCCAAGGAGCAAGACGACCCACCAGCAGAGCCCAGTGAAGATGCTGAATATGTAATGGGTGATTGGGAGGAAACACCATTCTACCGCCATCAGAGCCAGACAAGTGAGAATAGCAGTCCTCAAAAAGACAGGACGGCTCGCACCCGGTCTGTAGATAATCCTCCAAAGTCCATTCCAAACACTTACGACAACCTGAGTCCAACAGTTGGTTCTTGCCAGTCCACGCCCTGTGTGGCGTCGCAAACTGCTCCCACTCAGAGTATGTTGACGTTAGTCAAAGTCAAGGATGATGACATTATCATCGCACCCAAGTCAGCACAAGCACAGGAAACTAGCGGCCGGGTGTTCTTTGGCAGCAACACCCGATGTGACTCAGCACCAGCTGCTCCAGACTTGAACACAGAGTCATCATCAGGCCAAATGTTCAGCAATCATTCTAGACTTCTGAGTACCGGTACTGACGATGCCTTCCATGCTGGTTCTTTGTCGGAGCTGGACGAGACCAGGAATGGCTTCAACAGTCTTGCCGGCCGCCATCAATGGCAGGACAGGAGAAGTAGTGCTGACAAGGGCAATGCCTTCCACTTCCCCATTGATGAAGACGATCCAGCGGCATCGCCGTCGTTACAACAACAGCAACAACATATGCACCAGCAACGTCTCAGCTTAGACGCAGAGAACGTGAGAGACGCAGGCCGCGCGTGTGTTGATCTTCCGCCCAAGTCACCGAAATCCATTACATCATCAGTGCAATTGCATGACGATATCGTAGCGGATGCACATGGGACTGATACTGCTCCGCTTGACACTATCCCATCTGGCCATTCAGTTGAACCATCACAGTCTGCCAGGGCTATTCTTCTCACGGAGGCAACACTGGCTCTGGATAGTTTGAACGAGCAGCTGGATATCTTCTGCCAGGACGCCAGTTTAGATAGTGCGTCGATTAGCAGTCTACCCGCTGTTGCCACTGTGCTTACTACTGCATTGGAGGCTGGTACTCCCATGTCCAATGGTCCAACCACTGTGGGTGTCGCCAGTGAGGCTGATTGTGACTTTGAGGATGCATTTGCAGTCCTGGACCAGCTGGATAGAACCCTAGATGATCTGCTGGACTAGTGTGGCTGCTGTGTCTTTACAGCAACAGCCTTGCTGCTGAGCCTTGTTAACCATGCTGGTGTGCAGTTGCTTGGCTCACCATATTGTAGAGCCTAATACTGCTAGAATGTACTGTACACCACCGCAGCTCTTCTAACCCTTGTGCTCGGTAAAGAGTGTGTTTTTTACCCCTGTGAATCTTTCTGTAAGCATGTGTCTAGGTGGGGTGGGACTGTGTATGCAACTGTTTGTCTCCCATCCTCCTCATCATAATACTTCGGCAGTGATACTTTCTCACCAGCTGTGCTTTTTGCAGCTACCTGTCCTCATGCTTCATACGGAATACCTGAGCCCCCGCCCAATACTTGAACTGCCACGCTCTTGAAAATACGATGCTCTTTGTCTTTTACAAATTAGTAAATTTAGGCACGCTATATCTCATGTCGCATACTACTAGTTAATTAATACTTTCGCAGTTTTTTTCCTCAGTATACACAGCTCAGTACGATGTTGCCTGGCCTGTAACACTGAGCTCAATCTAGCAACAGCTCCCTTCTTCGCTCTCTTAGTTTTGTTTCTGCTTTCTGCCCGTTTCTCAAGAGCAGTACAGAAGAGCATTTCGTTTCTATGATACCAACAATCTATAGTATTAATGCTGTCGTTTCTTATAATAACGTTCTGTTATATCTTCTCGCATCAGGTTTTACTGCTTTGATGTGCTATTGGGGTTATAGACCTCCACTCAACCGCTGTTACTTGTATTTATAGTTCCTGTTCGTTCTGTGTTCTCTTGTCGCACGAGCGTACTGTTGCTCTAGGCCGCGATCTCTCGTTACGGACATGGGTGTACACGTCTCGTTTCTTGTCCAAGTGATATCCTGTCCGTGCACAGCCCTGACGGAAATGCAGCTTCAAAACTTTCAATAGGAGTCTCGCCGGTTCCTATTGCCAAGAGTTACCACCATTGTACTCTCGTTAGGTACTCGACTCTCGCTATTAAAGCTGTACTGTACACTCATACCTCGGATATCCGGACCCTGAAGTTCCGGGCACTTTGGTATCTCGGGCACCCTTTGGGCGAGTTTCAGTGGAAATATTACTACTCCTTTGTCACTTTTAGTTGAAATAGTGACGTCACACTTCAGAAGTACATGTATGTCATATCTATAGCATTTCCCCATCTAAACGTATGTGATTCGGAGTTATGGACATTTCAAAGTTACGGGCAGTGCTTGGTCCTGGACCGCCTGGATAACCAAGGTAGCGAGTATGCGTGTAGCTAGATCGTTGCCACAGCCATGCACTTGCAGTCTCATGACTTCACTGTACAGCAGCAGATCTCATTCTCAGTTCACAGACGGTCCGAGTTCATCACTGTTCACATCAACTGCAGTTGCGGTCAAACAAATCCGACCCATGTAACGCACCGCCAAGGCTCCAGCGGCCCTTGGATGGCTTTTAGGACCGTGCATGATGTAGTCAAAATGTAAACGCGGCGCTGCTTTGACTCGCGGGCCGGATTTCTTTGGCCACGATTATACATGACTGTAATTATACATGTACTGCAATTGGTTGTTTGAAAAGCACCAGAGAGTCTTACAACTACTTCAAAGTACCAAACATGCAGATCAAAACAATGTCATGTTGTAGTCGATAGCTGCAGTTTTCGTCGAGCACACAAGCAAATTGAGCACACTCATTGTAAATAGAAAGCAGGGGAGTCGTATTGACGACTCCTTGATAGAAAGGTTATAGAGAACCAGTTCATAAAAACTTCAAATTAAAAAAGTACCGTAAATAACTAGAACACATAAAACTCAAGACAGCAAAAAGCATGCAGCGCAAGCATGGACCACTGAGCATGCATGCAGCACGCTGCGGCGATAGAAATAATGGGTTTTGTGCGAAAACAATCTTCATCAGTTGCAGGGGAACTTCATTTCATATTCACAATGCACACATGAAGATACTATCTACGCTTGTAAGAAGCAATCTCACTAATCACGGGTTTGGTTGATATATTTGCATGCTCGGGCACATGGTGCATAAAGTCAGGATGTTGACCCGACAGGGCTGAATCAGGTCATGAACTGCGAGTAGTGCGTATATCACCGACGTATTATAGACTTCACAGATGATCAACAAATGCCTTGCCTGCCGGTTTGATAAGTCTACGGTAGGACACTTTCCACCTTGTCCCTGCTTTATCACAAACTCTGTAGGAATTGTGTGCCTGGACTGGCACCACTGGGCACTGGCACATCACTGGCACATCACTGGCACATCAGCGTAGAACACCGTTGGAGCATCACAGGCGAGACAAAGCACATAGTTTCACAGTAACGTTACATGTACATGTACAAGCAACGTTTTCGCTGAGCTCAGCTAGACCGTGTTGAAGGTGTTGTAGCTGTGCTGTCGGCCAGGCTGGCGCGGGACTGAGCCGTCAAGCGTCACGGCACGGACATCGCTTGTATCGTCGTCACTGTCACTTTCCTCTTCGTTGTCATCCGATGTCAGTGGCGAGCTAACTCGGACGTCCGAGCCATCAAAGCTCCCTTGCAGTACCGGAGCAACGTAGGAACCCTACGGGTGTACACGCAAGGACAACGAGTACATGTAGCTCGACATATGTGCACCCACTTAAAAGAACCCTGCAGAGAAAAGGCCACTGCTCAGGCGAAGCGCCAGCACCCCAAATCAAGACTTTTTTATTTTCCGTGGCGGGAAATCGAGCTTTTCCAGGTATCTACAGCCTGTAGAAATTCAACGCTGAGAATTTCCAACTATTGTCCGGCTTTGGTCCTCTGCCACCGACCTATCCTTTGAAGGAGAATGCTGAAACCAGTTGGTTGCTATTCAGTAGTTCTTTCTCTATCGTACACATATTTTTGTATGTCGACACATGCCGTGTGCGACGACGTAGACACTTCTCAACACTTGAGTGACTTGAATTTGGCCATGATGACCGAATGTCATTGGACCGTGGAGTCGAGTAGAGGGCTCAGGCTCGATCGGCACAACGGGTACGTATAGCACAAGGGTAGGGCTAATGATATATCAAGTTGTTTGCTGTGCACAACCTTGGGGCGGAATTCGGCACGAAATTCTCTGCTCGCCAACTGTTGAGTATACCATGCAATACGTAGGTTTAAACTCATGTTGCAGTGCTATCACGGTTGCAACCCTCTTTCAAATGTTGACATAGCCAACAACCACATAATCCATATCAAATCTTGCCCCTTGTTTTCTTTCTAAGTGTGAAAAATAGAAATAATACCAGTCCTAAATCATTGGAAAATGCAAATCACGGTCTATTATCGACACATCGTACTGTCGCGGACATGGAAAGCCAGTCGATTGACCGGGGCCGGCGCCCTCAGCGCGTACAGAACGTTGCATGCAGTGCACATGTTGATCCAATGCGACCATCAGCAGCGCATGATAAACCGTGCTACGGCTGCATGGCCAGCGCCCTGGGGCCGCTATCCGTGCGACCGGATTTCCATCTCCACGACAGTAGTACCATGCAGCCTGGTAGTGCATTTGGAGCAGGAAAGTGAATGGTAGCACTGCGGTGGTGAACACATGAGCTGATGACAACCATCGTCGTCTTGTTGGTTTGTGTTGTCTCCAGTTCATTGCAGGTTTAACGAGGAATGAACATCTACTCTTTCTTTCCAAAACTGGCTGGGCACACGCCAATGAGACGGAAGCTAGTGCCAAACCAGTCCTTGGAAGTTTTGTTGTGCTGCTGGACTTTCAATCATCATATAAAGTATGTTCCGGTTTCTGAGTCTTCGTGTGTGCCTGAAGAGCTACACTGTGTAGAGATGTTGGAAGTTTATCCTGCTCACGACACTGCACCAAGTACAAGCACTTCATCGGCACTGCCTGAGCCCTGTTCTGTGTTTACTGTGACCAGGAGAAGCAACTAGAAATTTGGAGCTTGAGCTGGAACGCTGGTGCTCTCTCTCTCTCTCTCTCTCTCTCTCTCTCTCTCTCTCTCTCTCTCTCTCTCTCTCTCTCTCTCTCTCTCTCTCTCTCTCTCTCTCTCTCTCTCTCTCTCTCCGTCACGTTCTGCCACTGTCCGAAACCGGTGCATGTGCTAGCATGTCGAAGCGCATTGTGTCTGAGTCACGCACTCACTCTCCTGCTCTTCCCTCATATGACCAAGACAGTATGACCAACTGTGAATACAGTTCATGCCCATATGTGAACTTGTGTGGTTCTCTTGTAGTAAGCTGCCACATGTGTACTTGCACGTGTTGTGTACATGTGTGTGTGTGTGTGTGTGTGTGTGTGTGTGTGTGTGTGTGTGTGTGTGTGTGTGTGTGTGTGTGTGTGTGTGTGTGTGTGTATCTATGGGACTGCGTTCTGCTATTCTCTCTCCGGTGCCTTCGAGGCCCACGCAACCCCTGTGGCAGTGGCTCGACAGCACAGGGCAGGAGTGTGCGCGCGTGCATGTGTATATGTGGGTGTGTGTGTGTGTGTGCGCGCGCGCGCGCGTGTACATGCGCGTGTGTGTGTGCGCGCGCGCGCGCGCGTGTGCATGCGCATGTGTGTGTGTGCGCGCGTGCATGCAGATGTGTGTGTGGGGGTGTGCGCACGCTGATGCTCAGCTCTCCAGAATTATGTCCGTGTGCATAGCCAGTGTATGGTGGCAACATAGCCTTCCTTCATGTATATGTGTATGCGCATACTATTTGGGATGCTTTACGTTTTTGGTGGGATCCAATACATAGTTTTCTGTTCAATTATTTATGTTTATACAGCTGCTGTATTTGTAGTGCAACTTTATGTCTTTCTGCTGGTCAATTTGATGTCTTGATGGTGTTCTAATACTGATATACATAGAAATTATTACCCTCAGAAAGTGTGCTCGTTGTGAAGTTGTCCTTCTTTGGGCTCAAACCATTGCTCGTGTATAGGTAGATACATATCAGTGGGTTCGATTGGTGGCGAGAGGTCAGCCTAAATTGTTTGGGGCGGAATTCGGCACGAAATCCACGCTGAGTACTTTCTGACGACGAGTTGCGTCGGTCTTGAAAACTCTGGCGAGAAAGCGAGGAAAATGATGTCGCTTGGAGCTTTCCGCGAAACTTAGGGCAGCTAATGCCCGCACCTTCCCAAACATTGCCTCGGAACAAGACGATACCACCAGGGAAGCTCTTGTGAGCAAGGGATAAAATAGTCTCTTTTTGGCGATATTGAGCTGAGTTTCAAATTTCCCGGGCCTGGGGTCGGATTTGGAAAATAAAAGTGCAACTTTTAGGGCTCTTTTTCGGTGCTGGCGCTTCGCCTGTGCTAGAGTACCCCTTGTACACCAACTCTAATCATGTCAAGTGACACACCTGCAAGTACAGGCAGTATCGACAGGTTCGATACGAGACCAACGTCCATAACAATGTCAGCAAAGTCATGATATCAAAGCCTGAAACGAGAACTCTGGAACGCACAAGAGCAGCGGAGACAAACAGGGCAGCTTCAGGGGCAGCACCAGCAGCATCAGTACAGTCGTAACACGCAAAATCCAACCTCTCGCTACAACAGGCCTGGTGACTATGCGGCTATAGCACTACGGGTACTGGGCTGTGCAGTGAACACGGCTCTGTATTACTCGTGGGGTTGGTTAGTTTTTTACACATCCCTTTTCTCACCGTCCAAAATAATTGAGACGTGAACATATACATTTTACCGCTCCACAGAGAGACAGGTCCTTCACACATTTACATTTTAAACACAGGGTCCCTACTTTATTCTCAGTCTACCAAGCCATACTGTCCTGCCACACATGACAAACCATGATTACAATTTACATTACGCGAATCCATGATCACATCCACCCGTGCCACACTCCACAGCTACAAAGTACAATACAATCATATGGCCAGTTCCTTACAACAATCCAGCTCTTCTACACACACTCATCATTCCTCATCACACCCACTCCCTCTGAAGTACCCCACCCCGCCCGCTACTCATTCTTTTTCTTTCTTCATGTCATTGTCTTATAGTTATACTACTAGTACTGCCTTGTACTTTTCTGTTTGCTGCAATGCATGTACATGTACATGTCCCCTCTTACTTTTTCTCCGCATGAGGACATGCGCCCGCAAAGGGGAGGGCTATGTTAGATAGGAATACATACATTATATGACATGCACATGTACTTGACTTGTTACACCTGCCTCATCTTCTATCCTCTTTTACATGCACTACTAATACTATACTATGCGCTGTATTCATCTATTGTTCCCACACACTTTCGAGGTTGACCTTAGATAGCACACTGGAGACCTTTTGATGCATTTCACTTTCAGCCACCCTTTTAGTTATCTACACTAACAGCTGTACATACATCCTAATGCCCCTTTCAACAGTTGTCCTCCTGGTATTATTGCACGCCTACATGTACATATATACGATGTATTGTACACCCTTCTATTCAGTTCTTCCTCTACAACGTATTCCTCTTGCACAGGTGCCATGTCCCGACCTTTCCCATTCTTCTGCCCACACAATCATGTACCTTGTAGTTTGACCTTTCTTCTTACTTCTCTCTGCTCTACGTATCCCCTGACCATAGGCTAGCTTACTTACTCACCCTATAAAAGCTGCTGCCTTTCTAGTTTCCTACGGGATTAGTTTCTTGCCGATTAAGACCAGCTCTCCGCAGATCAGTTCCCTGTAGATTAGTTTCATGCTAGACTACAGTGTATTACCTGAGAACTCTTTCTCTCTTTCTCTGAATAAATGTGCAATTCTGTATGATAACCATTATCCATTACTGTACCCTCGTGCTCTGCCGACTGAGTGAACCCGGGATTTAACAGATTTTACTTGGCACCACTGTACATGCCCATGTAAAGCAATATTTCCACCGAGAAGCCAGTCCATGTGCCTGACTACCATCAACATAAACCCATGTCAGAACATTGCTGCAGAACTGAGCACAGCCGTGGTAGTGTTGGTAGCACACATGTCTATTACAGCAACCAGCATACCTTGGGTAGGCAAGATCCATCGCTCGAGCCAGGCTCATAAATCTGCGCATACACACAAAAGTTGACAAAACCCACAGCCAAGGAAGTTCTTCTGGTCAAAGCGATGAAAACGATGACAAAAATCGAAGGGAAAACAGATTGTGCAAAGGGTTTTCCGGATATGATCATCTTTTTCATAATTTTTGAGGAAAACTATGTTCAGGAAATAATAATAATAATAAAACAGGTCGCGTAATGAAGCAGCATAACGATAGATGTGCAAAGTCATGATGCCTGGTCCGCTTCTGTCCTGGGTTCCGTTCAGGAAAGGTTCATCAAAAAATGCTTTCCCAGGTTCATAATTAGGATACAGTCAACTTCGCTAATAACGACTTCGGATATAACGACAATTCGCGAATAACAACAGAATTTCCATGCCCAGAGCAAAGTCCCATCCAACTGTAATACATATAATGGGACTTCGGGTATAAGGACACTTCGCGAATAAAGACACTTTTCTGATGCCCCGCCGAGTGTCGTTATACGCGAAGTTGACTGTACACATAGCCAGCTCCGAAACAACAGTACATGAAGCTAATTTCCAAGCAGAACCAGAGTTCAGTTGAGTAGAGTCCTGCAAAATTCACCCTTGCCTCAAAGCACATCACTTCAATGTCAGGAGAGAGCAAGTTGCATACCAAGCTACAGTCGTCCCTCTCTAATCCGGCACTTGTTTATCCAGCACCCTTGCAAACCAGCACACTTTCTGGCAATACGGATTTTTTCAGTTCATTTTCTACGCTTTAATCCGGCACTTGAATTCCGCCTCCAGCAGCGATTTTCCGCAACAAATCGCTCAAACTGCACATAATTCGGTTTTCTAATCCAGCAGTTGTACGTCGCATACCGTACCGGAGCACAGCTATGTCAGTTTGGTCAGTGCACGAACTACTTATCAGGGAGCATTCTACACATGTAACATACACTTGGGAATATCCTATGCACTGTGTAGACATGCACTCCACAAAGTACTTGGATTGACACGGAAAATCCCTGCGTTTTGACGTACGACACAAACATGTATGTTAGTAGGTGGGCCGGGTTGGAGGACAGGATTTGATAATCCAGCACCCTTGTTTATCCAGCAGAAAATGCCGTTGCAAAAGGTGCCGGATTAGAGAGGGACGACTGTAGTTCCTTCCCTGTTCGTATTTACACCCATGAGTACAGCAGAGAGAAAAGAGGGTGATGGACCTGTACACACGCCAGTCAGTCATGCACATCAGAATGAATGCCAGGATCCATGGATCAGCAGCAGCACCACCAGTAGCAGCACTACCACCACCACCAGTAGCAGCGCTACCACCACCACCAGTAGCAGCACTGCTACCACCACCACCAGTAGCAGCGCTACCATCACCACCAGCAGCAGCACTGCTACCACCACCACCAGTAGCAGCACTACCATCACCACCAGTAGCAGCAGCAGCAGCAGCACTACCACCAGCAGCAGCAACAGCAGCAGCAGCACGCAAACACAGCATACAGAAGGGGAGGGGCAGCACTTACACGTCTGAACGGTGTCAGGTAGGCCAGCTGGCCGAAGATCATACTAGCCGCCACGTACACGACGGAGAGGACAAACATTACCAGGGCAAAGATAGCATGTGCATCCTTCAGTTTACCTGTACACATACACACAACCATACAGCCATAAGCCAGCCATACAGTCATACAGACAGACATACCGACAGAATACATACCGACAGACAGACAGACAGCCGGCCAGACAGACAGACAGCCACACACACACACACGCATGTATGCCAACATTGCGGATACAAACAGCACAGTACATGGACATGTATTGACTTGTCACACTCCCAATGCATCCACACATGTGTTCCTGAGTGCGTCATGTACATATTTCACGACGAATTCCAGTTGTATATTTATGCGAACGCAATAGGCACCTTCTCGTCAAAGAGGAATTTTCAAACCTGGCTCAAGAATGGACAATCGAACACACCCAGAAAAAAGTTCAACCCTCACCCACCTGGACGCCTTGGGACTGAAGTGACTTACAACTGGTAAACTGCGATACATCTATCTGTCATGACTGCGATAATCCCCATACTGGGCCATAGACTAGAAAAGGTTCCCTGTACATATGTATTGACTGTGATAATATATTGAACGGAACAGAACAAGACTAGGGATGTTCCAGTGAGAGTCCTACGTACGGAGGCGCAGAACGGAGAAGAAAAGATCTGTGAGCTGAAGCAGGACGGCACACATGATCACGAAGTTGACGGCCATGTGATGAACGTCGATCTTGATTGCGCTATTGGACTTGCGCAGTGCAAAAAACAGATTGTACTTGTCGATGAAGTACTTGAGAAGTAGGTACGTCAAGCCTGCAAAAGATGCACACAAACAAACAAATATGAATAATAAAATTTCCGAACCGATTTCATTGTTGGTGCAGGTATGCGGCAGGAAGTGGCGCAGTGGGTACGGGTACAACTTAGCTGGAATCGTGCGGCAGGAAATCTGCTTGAATCCTGCTTGTACGCACAATATCACTACAATAACGTAACCCAGGAATTTCGTTGTGACTGCAACAGGTTCAAGCCGCACACTCTTGGTTTCATGCGCTCTTGCCTATGCCATGGGGATAGGTCATGGTGACACCATGTTATCATGCATCCCGCACACTGATGCTATAGTGCTGAAGGTGGGAAAAGCAGCAAGAACTTCTTCATCTTTTAGTGAGAGTCTAGCTGTACGGTTAGACAACAAAGCAGAAATGTCTGTGTATTTGGTGAAGTAAAATAAAAACCAAAAACAAACAAGAAGATGGGCCTTGCACGAAAATTCGAATGATTTAATAATATCTCGGATGGAGAGCCAAGGAAAAATTTATAGTAAAGAAAAAGTACCAAGAAAGTACAAGTTACACCAGTATGTCCACTAACACCAGTGCGCATCCAAGATGTGCTAGAGCTGGTAGCCAGTTAGTTGTAGAACGTCAGTACCGTCGGTCAGTGTCGTGCAATGTTATCGCATGAGCTGATTGTTTAGTAACTGGTGGTGTTAGTGGACATTAGAGAGTAACTTGTAGTTTCTTGGTCCTTTTTCTTTACTGTAGATTTAATATCTCTTTTTCTTTTAGTGATTGGTGTAGCCCAGAGACCATTTGGAGAGTGTTGTGAAGATGTATGGATATACATTGAAGTGGATGGCTACAATGGAGTCTTCGCATTTTGAGAAACAAACAAGAAATGACTCATTTTCCCCCTTCAATTCAGTGTGACAAGGCGCTTTGCATCATCAATCGTTCGGATAATCGGCACTCTACTGTTTGTCCACTTACCAAATATGGTGACAAGTGGGCACGTTATGCTAAACACTAGCGACATTCCAAATATGGTGACGACCCAGGCGTACTCTACACCGTACTGGAAGTCGCCCGCGACAACCTGCAGAAACAGCAGCATGGTAACCATGGTAACATGACGACTAACATCAGACAAACTGTTGAAGAAAAACACAATGCCACCTACCCAAACGACTGTGCATTTAATATGTGGTAAGAAACACCTGATTCCGTCATTCGAAACACAACACAGCCATGTTAGATCAATCGCCAGAAAGCACTCTAGTTATACGATTGCACGTTCTTCGTTCTTCTTGAGGTGTATACCATGATGTGAGGTTATCAAGTAACACGTACAGTGTGCTGCTCAATGAAATCCAGTCGCATCACTCAAGTACGCGCCAGGCGTTGCGCAGCCCCACACCTGCGAACACTGGTCTGCGAAACGGTGCAAGGTGCAAACTTGAGTGATGCGACTGGATTTCATTGAGCAGCACTGTACTAACAACCATCTTCTAACTGACCCAGAGACTGCTGCAGCATGTTCCAGATCTGGTGCGATACAATAAGCTGGTCATGCTCCCTGACTGAGTCCTTCTCCCAGCCCCCAATGTGCAGTGCTGCTTAATGAAATCCAACCCCGGGTCCCTGTGCTGTGCAGCCCGAGCCCGACGAACACTGGACAGTGCACCGGTACAGGGTGTTAACTAATTCACCAGGCTGGATTTCACCGAGTGCAAAACTTCATATGCCTACTCAAGTACAACATAGTTTTAACTGGATTACACCCTCCAATCGCAACCCGGGGAAAACCACTTCAAATGTACGAGCCCACCTACCTTCTTGGCATCCTCTTTCTCGCGCCTGGTTTTGGCCCTGGCCAGCGCAAGGAAGTAACCAATCATTGCCGGCAAGCGAAGCAGCTCCACACCCGTACCGATGAAGGCACAGAAGGTCAGGTAGGAGATGAAGAAGCCACCATTGTTGGGCAAGAAAATACACCTAGAATTCAATGGAGACATGTGTCATGTGACATGTGGTGACACAAACAACATTTAACACATGACTGTATTCAGTGGCAGTGCAAAGTAGGGAGCAACTGCTGGTGCAGTGCTCCTGTGCATGCTTCTGATTCGTCTTTTGTACAAACAGACCTGAACGGAATCTCAATCCATAGGACAGTGGTCTGGATCCCTTGCCACAGCATCCTAATCGAGAAAAAATCCTTGCCTTTGCGCGTCGCGTGATTTGGAAATGATGGTTTGAAACACCGTCAGAAGTGTATTAACACAGTCAGAAGTGTATTTTGGTTCCTGCAATGCTATGTTCTTGGCTACCTTGTTTTTTGGATTTGTGAAATAAAACAATCAACACCATAATCATCACGACGAGCTAGCTCGTGCCTAGTGCCCTAAGGGATTTTGAAACCAGGAGAGTGGACATAGTTTACCGTAGCAAAGTGTTCTTCGCGCCACGGTGTAAGGTGCACTTTCGTACGGTAGCGGTGACAGTGCATGATGGAGTCAGTACGTACGGGCCAGCAGATCTTGCAAAAAGGAAGGTGGGCATTTGCAGCGGACTTTACGGTACATGCAGTAATGCAGTACATGTGCATAGTACAGTAAAACCTGTCAAGGCCACCACTCGGATAAGGTGACCACTCGGATAAGGTGACCACTCGGATAAGGTGACCACTCGGATAAGGTGACCACTCGGATAAGGTGACCACTCGGATAAGGTGACCACTCGGATAAGGTGACCACTCGGATAAGGTGACCACTCGGATAAGGTGACCACTCGGATAAGGTGACCACTCGGATAAGGTGACCACTCGGATAAGGCGACCACTCGGATAAGGTGACCACTCGGATAAGGCGACCACCTGGCCCAACAGACCACTGCAACCAGGACCAAGGGATTCTTTTTCCAGTCAAATAACCCTGGATAAGGAGACTACCTGGTAACATAGACCAGATTTTGAAGGTTCCTTGAGCGGTCGTCTTAGACAGGTTTCTCTGTACATGTATTCGTATTTAGTACTCACTCTAGCTGGTTAAAAGCACTCTCCCTGGTACGAAAGTTAGTGAAGAACGAGTCAAGACTGCAGAGCAAAAGCAAGAAACGCAAACCAAGAAGCAACACAGCAGAGTCAATACACACGGCGTGACACGCGGTGACACAGGGTGGCTGTAAAACATTCTCAAGCAATAGGAGTGTGTTGTCATTCATTGTGTATTCATTGCCTTCCATTCGAAGAGTAAGATACTGCAGTGGTGGCAGCTGAAATCCGACGACCCCACAAGCAGTGCGCTCGCACTGCACCAACACAGCACGCCACCACACCAGCCTCGAAGCATGGGAAGTGCATGCATGCATACCTGAACTGCTGCACTGTACTCATGCTGTATCTTTCAGTTACCGCCGGTTCACAGCATAACGGTACACATGCACGCAGTAGTGCACAGCCACACACACAAAACGAGGAAATGAATGCCAAACAGTAATCTTCATGCCCTGCCCGCATGCCAGGGGCATGCACACTACTCGTTAGGATTCGTTTTAGCCCTGTAGCACTCATACGTAAAACCCTGTAGCACTCGTACGTAAAACCCGAGGGTAGCATTTCAGTTGACACTACTGTAGTTGGCAGTACTGTATGACTCATCATCAACTTTTGCACACATACCTGGCAAGACCGAGAGCCGGAAGGACGAGAGCCATAAGCAAGAGAAAGATAAACGTTTTGCGCATGATGTGCTGCTCAAAGTGCGACCTGCAGTGTGGCAATAAAGAAAACAGACACCAAGGCACACATGCGCGCATGCACAGAGCAAGGCACAGTTAACATGTACCCAGCGGCGCTCACTCCAGCTGGCCATGTCACGCAATCGCAGACCTTAGCTGTGCTCAGCCAGGCCAGCCAGATCAGCCCGGGATGCCAATGAAGTAATAAAGATGAAAGCAAGCATACAGTTAACAAGCTTTGGTACACTGAACAAGCAGGGAACATAACAAATACCCATAGCGTAAAGAGAGAAAGCTTACTTAGTCCAGTGGCTCTCAAAGTATGTAGTGTAAGACACCGCTAGTGGTAGCACCGCTGTCACCAACCACAGTATCAGTGTCGGTAGCCAAATAGTTACCAGCGGATTAGAGGCGAGAGAAGGCTGGGCACACATATGCATACACACACACACACACACACACACACACACACACACACACACACACACATACACACACACACACACACACACACACACACACACACACGAGTACAGACAAGTGCTATACACAGATTGGTAGTGCAAGGCTGTAGTGCATGCAGGCATAGTGCAGCGAAGAGAGACCTAATGCCACGAAGACAGTTCTGGTGCCATTGAAAATAAATGAAACTACACACTCGATATTAAAGTGGATCAATAACAATAATCGGTACTCTCCTTCAGGAGAACGCCTTGCCATTTCAACACACACTACGCCCTGTCTAATGGCTCGCCAGCTGTTTGAACAAATACAGTTTCAATAAAGAAAACAAAATGGAACTGAGCAAGTGAATGGACCATTGCTATAGGCCTGCATCACAATCACAATGAAGTTGTGCCTGTGCAAGACCAGTACTTGTAGCACCAACAGCAGAATGACAATGACAGCACTCACAGTAGCATCGACACCGGCGGCAGCAGCAGTAGCAGCAGCAACAAAATCACTGCAGTGCAGGCAGCAATAGCGGTGGCAGAAGCAATGCCAACGGTGGTGGCAGCAATAACAACAGCAGCAGCAGCAGCAGCAGCAGCAGCAGCAACAGCAACATCAACATCAACAGCAGCAGCAGCAGCAGCAGCAACAGCAGCAGCAGCAGCAGCAGCATTAGCAGCAATAGCAGCAGCAACAACAACAGAACTTACAGACACCCCAGTGATATTCAGTGTACCCAGTGAACCGATTATGACAACCGGTGTTGTCCAGAAGAACAAAATTGTACAGAGAACTGGTGGACACACAAACACAACAACAATCAGATAGCTACTTCTTTTTTGAAGTACATGTAGACACAAACATACTTCAAGTACAAACATTCAGAGAAAAAAACCAGTCACAATACAATGGAAGAACTTAATTCCAAACCACAGCTTCGAAGCAGCAAAACAACACACCACCCAAGTTGGGTGGGTCAGCAATATCAGAGATACTGTAAAACTGGAAAGTCTAACGACCGAAAAGTTTAACGTTTTTGTAACTTTGGCATGATAACGTTCAGAAAGTTTAACGATGGCTACCTGGCCCCCCATCTGTATGCGCATCTTTATACAGACATCTCGAGATAACGTTTCTTCAAATAACGAAAAAAATTGGTCGTTAAAACGTTAGACTTTGCGATTCGTTAGACTTTCTGGTTTTACAGTAAAGGAAAGGGGAGGCTTTGCGAAAACGAATTGAGCAAAACCGGACGCCAATATCTAACGGTACTCCTCATGCATGACACTATTGTGGACGAGTTGACTACGATAACAAGTAAAAAAAGTAGTTTCACACAACATACGTTTCGCCGCATTGTTCGTGACGGCTCATCAGGTGTGCAAAGTTAAACTCGGATACTGAGCCAGCGATAATGTAAAATAGAAGAAAACACGAGGGAACGAGTTATGAAGCAACTATCCACGACTGTAACAAGATAATAAGCAGTGAGGAAGAGTGACAGCAGGACTGCAGATGTGTTAGAGCTACAGTAGGTCTCAGGTCGTTGAATGTCTTAGGAGCCTGTCAGGGTTGTGCCCTGTTATCACACTTTCTGACTGCTTACTATCTTGTTAGTCGTGGATAGTTCTTCATAACTCGTTCCCTTGTGTTTTCTTCTATTTTATTTATGTACTCTTGGTGTGACACAAAAGTCATCAAGATCGGTGATAGAGCACGCACCGTGTCCGTGAATCATCATTATGCACTAGTGTTCATGCGCTGCTAGTGTTGACTGAGAATGCACTTGGTGTACATGAAGTGCATACAAAATACCAACACCAACTGAAATTGTGCCCAGTGTGCAGGGGCACAGCATTCACACATATGGAAAACGAAACCCCCAGGACTCTTCAAATTGTACATTGCTAGTAGCCTACGTAGTAAGAGTTTGACGTCTATGACAATCTTTACGCAAACAATCCGTGACAAGAATTGAATGAAACCCAATTCGGAAAGTGGCTTGGTGTGTTGTCTAGCCACCAATGAGAGCATGTATCCAAGATGAACATCAAGACATATGGATACCACATGGCCAGATGAATAATACACGCGCAGTGTGTTATGTGTATAGATTATAGACCAGTTAGGAGGTCTATACAGGATATATAGACCGAGTAAAAGACCGAGGTCCCCCGAGGTCTTTTACTCGGTCTATATATCCTGTATAGACCTCCTAACCGGTCTATAATCTATTTATCGTGTTCTCCACGCAATAGTTTCTCTTCATATACGACATATCCTTGTAATTTTAGTATTATACTATAGCCTATACCGCATTGTACGGCATTGCCGGATCAAGGTCATTGTTTAAACTAGGTTCAGCATCGGTAGCACAGTGGCTGGGTGGTAAGGAAGAGTGACTGAGATTCACATGGTTGTGGGTTCAAATCCCATCTTGTGTATTTCTGCTCTCTTCAAAAATTTCTTTTTCTAAGTTGGAGAGAAAATTTCTAAGTCCAAGAAATTCTAAGGGGCCGTCCGGGGTTACCGATTGTTTTTACAAAACGAAGAAGTTTTAGTATTTTTCAGCCCCCACCCACCCCAGAAGTAACTGCGCATTCTCCATCAGCATTCAATAATTATTTTCAAAACGAAACTCCATCAAACCCACCCACCCACAAACGAAAACATTTCGTTTTCAAAAATGTTTTATTGGTAACCTTGGACCTAAGGAGTCAAATATATTGTGTATTTGACTAAGGGTGCGTTTGGTTGGTACGATCTAGAACAGGATCGAACAGCTGGTGCAGATGGAGCGGCCTCATGCCAACCAAACGGTACTCCAGAAACAGAGCACATTTTTGTGGAAAAATGTGCCAAACTTGGTGCATTCTTCAAAATGTGTATGGGTCACCATGGTCACTTTGTACGGTACAACGAGTCCAACCCAAAAAGCGTATGCACATGATCATTTGGGACCAAAATCGATGTTCCCGCCAGGTTTCACTGTGAAAAAGTGAAACTGCTCGGTCTGCTCCGGCCTGCAGGCCAGAGCAAGCAGAACATGTTCTGGCCGACCCAGAACAGGTGCAGTCCCAACCAAACGCGCTGTTCTGGTGAATCCTGTTCTAGTTCGTACCAACCAAACGCGCCCTAAGCAGTCAAATACGCGATATATTTGACCGCTAAGGTATCAGGGAAATTAGTGGGGTCAAATACTAAGAAGGCGATAAGCCCGTATATTGCCAAGTCTGGTTTGAGCAACACGGTGTGTGCAATTCTGCTGGTAAACACCAACTGGGGCTGTAAAAGCAAAATTTCAAATCAGACGAGATCAAAACAAATCGAGATTCCCGGGCTCGCGCAAATGCCTACTGAACATTTAATACATATATGCACTGTGAAAACAATCGCCTGACCGCACCAATTTCCCATGGGTGCTGCCTGAGAATCTCAATGTTTTGGGTCGCGCCTCATTTAAGAAGGCAGAATATCTTGAAAACGCCATGTCCAAAGCTCGGCTTCTAAAAAAAATTTATTGGGAGTAAGCAGCAGCAATGATAGCTCAAGCAAAAGCACCAATTTCGCGGTTATGTCCAATATGGAACGGATCAAGTTTGAGGTCGATGTCCGGCTTTTCAGGTTCGGGATGCACCTTGCCGCGCATTCTGCGAGTCCGACGTGATGCCAGAGTTTGTTGCATGGCGATGGGCTTAGGTAATCTCTCCAGAGTCTCGGTGTGCACGTTCATTCCCAAACCAGCCGACAGGTTACGCTGAATGTACTCCAAAAACACATTGGCAGTGGTACCCGTTACGTTCCATAAATACACAGACGTCTGGTACTGGCGCATTTCATACTGGGCCTTGGCATCGCTGAAAATAAATGGTGACTTGTTCACCGTCGTCTTGTGAATCAATTGAGGATACTTCACTGCAGATGAACAGTGAATACCAAGGCATGCTGCTGCATAACGAACGTAAATGCAGTAACTCTCCAACAGTACATGATCGTAAGCATACACTTCCATGTGAACCTCGCGATAGAATTTCGTATCGCCCTCGGCATGGCCCATCGCAGGCTCTGCAGGCTGTGCATGCCTTAGCGCTGCTTTGGAAGGTCCTGAAGTGTTCTTCAGCTCGGGCTCAGTTCCCACTGACACGATAGTCTCGGTTTTAGTCTCCATTTTAGTCTCGGTTTTAGTCTCCATTGTAGTCTCGGTTTTAGTCTCCATTTTAGTCTCCGTTTCATTTGAATGCTCTGCATTCTCAGCACGCCGATGGGCTGATGTTGAAAGCCTCGAAGAAAGAACCTGCTGCAGCGATCTGCCCAGGAGGCGACCATGACCGACCTTGGCCGTCAACATTGTGGAAGAAATCACGCCATGAAACTTCTCAATAGTCAAGAACTTGACAAATATTGACTGTGAAAGTCAACTAAAAAGTTCGAAAAGGAAAACAAAAGCATTCCATTTTTACTCACGCAAAAAAACAACAGAAAGATTTCGTCATCGACGAATAACTGCGGCCGGCGCAAAGATACGCGGTAAGCTACCGCGCATACCGCATTTGAACATCCGCCACCCGCGCCCTGCATGCACTTCTGGGCTTGAAAGTGCTACGTCACAGCATAGCAACAATTTCAAAAATTCAAAAACTGGATCCACTTGGATCCAGTTTTTGCTTGGATCCAGTTTTTGTATGGATCCAAGCACATTTCAAGCCGTCTTACCACAGCATGCATGGTGATGTAGCCAGTGAAACTGACTGATTTGGCTACTGGGCCCGGGGGGTTACAACTGGTGGCGAAATAAAAGTCACACCCGCATGCGACATGAGTGGGTTGCTATGCACCCACATACTTGGGCAATAGCAAAGTCACACCTTAGTGGATCCAAAAATAGAAATCTGATGTCAACTTACTACTCCCTGGCCGTTTTGACGTCATCACTTTCAAGCCCTTATATATGCGCTAGCGGTTGCAGTAGCATGGGCGGCATAATACAATCAACTAACTTGCTTCGCTAATAACGACTGCGGATATAACGACAATTCGCGAATAACGACAGAATTTCCATGCCCAGAGCAAAGTCACATCCAACTGTAACACATATAATGAGACTTCGGGTATAAGGACACTTTGCGAATAAAGACACTTTTCTGATGCCCCGCCGAGTGTCGTTATACGCGAAGTTGACTGTACAATACCAAGAGTACATAAACCCAGAGTGTGCAGCTCGGATGGGTTGCTGTCACGGCGGAATTCCGTGATTACAGTAAAACCTGTAATGGCGACCACTTTTCCTTGTCACGGACGCATTCACGTTCAAAACACCTCGGATAAGGCGACCACTCGCTCAACGCGACCAACGACAACCCACCCGCGACCGCGTTGCACAGTGCTAGTCATGTAAATGTACGCTTTGCATGGTGCACCAGGCATGGTAGATCTACACATCAGTGCAGGAAGTGTAGATGTACATGGGGCATGCACAGCATTTGACAGGTCTGAGGACTCCAGGTACATGAGTCGTGCTAGAGTAGCATAGGCGTGTGCACTGTGATGCACTGATCAAAATGATGTATCACATGTGGATATGGTCACGTGACCCGCTGAACCTGGATAAGAAGACCAACTGGCCACGGCGACCACTTTTCTCGTCCCTTGAGGGGTCGCCTTTTAGACAGGTTTCACTGTACATCATTTTAGTGATGTAGTGCGTACAAGCAGGATTCAAGCAAGTCTCTTTCTGCACAACTGCAGCTCAGTTGTACGCACTACGCCATTTCCCGCCTCAGATCTGTGTGCCAAATATGATGTAATCACGGAATTCCGCCGTGACAGACACCCATAGTAGAAAAGGCCCCCAGCTGCACACTCTCGCTTTCATGTACTCTTGATAATACCGGCATGGCACTGAACCCGCACAACGGCGCGCGCCGATGCGCGGACGGAACATCTCCTCTCTTTGATAGCTGATCTACAACTACCATACCAAGCAAGGCTTCTTTATCATAGGCTGTGTTTACATGAGAAATTTCAACCCGGTTCGAGTTCAGCCCGGGTTGAAAGTCTGTACGATAGACAAAACAGGTGAGCGTTTACATGAAGACAGTTGACCGGGTCAAATACTGATATACCGCCAAAATTCCACTTCTAGAGTCCTGTATGGTCACGTGAATTCTTTTCCGCGAAATTTGCATGTGCAGTGCTGTTCAAACCTGGCGCGAGATACGCACAGGATTTCTTCGACCCGGGTCAAGCGCAATGCGTCATGTAAACGCGCCATTCATTTTGTGTACATGGCATGGCGGGTTGAAATCTGACCCGGGTCGAACTCAAGTTGAAACGCCTCACGTAAACACAGCCATAATGAACAAGTCTAGACTGCATGTGCTCGTGGTAGTACCCTCGAGATCTCGTACGAGCTCGATCGTACATCCAGCTTTCTTGATAGAACTGAAATGACCAAGGACTGGAGTAGTAAACACTTTTACTGGACACATTTAGAGAGGTTCAAGCTCAACAAAATGTGAGAACAGAAAGGAAACACAACTAACAACTTGTTCGGAACGCAACACATTCAAATGGAAAAAAAGCCATCACTTGTAAGTTAGTCACGTGTGCATGCAACTTAGGAACTGATCACGGTGATAATTTTTTAGTACACTGAACACTTTTACTGCTATCTCCTGTCCTGGCAATGGCTAATGAAAGCCTTGCTTGCTACTAGCACATCACACCGTATTGTAATGTAGTGTGGTACTTGGCACTGTTGTGGACATTGAAATCTGGTGGAATGACTGGGCCATGGGGCCGGCACCCTTACGGCCTTACAAAAACAACTGTAGTTCAGGAATCGTGACACTGTAACATAGACCAGCAGTGCTCACGGCTACAAGGCCAGCAGTCAGCACCCCATGGCCGCTTGACTTCTCAACGGATTTCAATGTCCACACCAGCATGATGATTGATGATGACAGCCTACTAGTACCACAAGGCGGAGGACACACTGCACTGAAAAGGAATGTTTCTGGGGTGGCCTCCGCCTTGTGGCATGCCATCATCATCGTCATACCAAGTACTACATGTGCCATGTACTGTAGGAAGTATGATGACAGAAGATCATCACAAGGCGTATCTGTGTGTGTGTGTGTGTGTGTGTGTGTGTGTGTGTGTGTGTGTGTGTGCGTGTGTGTGCGCGCACGCGTGTGTGTGTGTGTGTGTGTGTGTGGTGTGTGTGTGTGTGTGTGTGTGTGTGTGTGTGTGTGTGTGTGTGTGTGTGTGTGTGTGTGTGTGTGTGTGTGTGTGTGTGGTGTGTGTGTGTGTGTGTGCAGTGTGTGTGTGTGTGTGTGTGTGTGTGTGTGTGTGTGTGTGTGTGTGTGTGTGTGTGTGTGTGTGTGTGTGTGTGTGTGCGTGTGTGTGTGTGCACCCAAAGCGTTTCCGACGACAGCAAGACTTGACGAGGCACCAGAAGTCCTGCCAATGACGGTGCCCTCCAAACTCTGGCCCCCTCCGGGGGTGACATTGCCCAATGGGCAGTCATGCAGTGCTGCCAAATAATTTTCGCCTAAAATCCGACACCCTTCACCGCCAAGGCTGGCCACATGGTGCGAATTTTTCTCCTCGGCAATTTTTTTACAGAGAATTCAAAATATCACCTAAAACACCATGAAAATTCGCTTCGTTGCCATGGTAGCCCCAGAGTTGTCATGAATTTTGTAATGATGAGTGTGGTCGCACACTGACTCTGTACAGACTGTCAGTGTAGATCTACATGTACATGCCATCCAGCCTGATCCAGGCATGTTACTTTGCACTTCCACAGCCAAACGCTAGCCTTTTTAGAAGCAAATGTACAGTGATTTGTGCCTTCAGTTGCGCTGAAAAGTGAAAGTACAGGACTTCTGCATAGGAAAGTGATGATCTCCGACATTTTGGCTGCTTTTCGGACGTTTCCCTTTTCGGACCGGTTTTCGGAAGAGCCTTCAAAAATCGGACATTGTCCGAAAAATCGGACGGTTTGGCAGCACTGGTCATGCTATAGTAGTAGTAGTAGTGCGTGTGTGCGTGTGTGGTGTGTGTGCGGTGTGTGTGTGTGTGTGTGTGTGTGTGTGTGTGTGTGTGTGTGTGTGTGTGTGTTTCCTCCTTCGTTTATCTGGGTTCTGTCATCACTCCGGATGCGCGTTCTGCAGGAGACGTTTCGAGGCGTTTGTCACTCGCCTCGCGTGCCTTTGGATCGCTTCAGGATGTGTTTGCTAATCGTGATCTTTCACTCCATGTGAAGCGCCGATTGTATAACGCCTGTGTGATGACAGTGCTACTGTATGCTTCGGAGTGCTGGTGCCCTTTGCAGGGTGACCTCCGGCGCCTCGATAGTTTCCACCACCAATGCATCCGTAGCATCTTGTGTGTTTCGCGAACACAACAGTGGGAGGAACGCATCACCAATGAGCAGCTCCGAGAGATGTGGGGTGATCCATCGCTATTGTCCTCCCGGCTTCGGAAGCGGAGGCTTGAATGGCTTGGCCATGTGGCCCGCATGTCGGATGTTCGTGTGCCCAAGCAGCTGTTGTTTGGCTTCCTACCGTCGCCTCGGCCTGCGTGTGGTCCCCGTCGTCGCTGGAGGGATGTGATTTCGGCTGATCTTCGGCACATCGGCATTGAACATCTAGCTTGGTATGAGATTGCTCAGGATCGATCTGCCTGGCGGGTGTCTGCCGTTGGGCCGAGCCTCGGCGGTCCTTCCCATGACCAATCTCAACGGGTGGACTGTCTTATCTGCCACCGTTCGTTTCGTCGGCCAGGTGACAAAGCAAGACACAAGTGTAGCGCAGAACGAAGTCTCCCCATCCAGGAACAGCGTGGTGCTGTGCAGTGTGGTACATGCAGGAGGTGGTTTCACTCTCGTGGTGGCTTGCGTGTACATCATTGTTTGCCCCTGGAACCATCGGAAGCGTCCGCGCCGGCATCACCTATTCCGCTCAACGTCCCAGCTTCTCTCTTGTGTGTGACATGCAATCGGCAGTTCAAGTCAGTGCCTGGTTTCAGACGTCACAAGTGCGACCGTGGCCATCGAGCAACCAAGTCTGATAGAGCGTCGTATGGTGTTCGCTGTTCTCGCTGCAGCCGTCAGTTCCGTCGACAGAGTGACCTGAGTCGTCATCTCCGTTTCTGCTCCTGACAATGACTCTGGCTCCTTTCGGAGTGGTGTGGCCCTTGTGGCAACCAAGCTACAGTAGTAGTAGTAGTAGTAGTAGTAGTAGTGTGTGTGTGTGTGTGTGTGTGTGTGTGTGTGTGTGTGTGTGTGTGTGTGTGTGTGTGTGTGTGTGTGTGTGTGTGAGGTGTGTGTGTGTGTGTGAGGTGTGTGTGTATGTGTGTGTGTGTGTGGTGTGTGTGGTGTGTGTGTGTGTGGTGTGTGTGTGTGGTGTGTGTGTGTGTGTGTGGTGTGTGTGGTGTGTGTGTGTGTGTGTGTGTGTGTGTGTGTGTGTGTGTGTGTGTGTGTGTGTGTGTGTGTGTGTGTGTGTGGTGTGTGTGTGTGTGTGTGTGTGTGTGTGTGTGCGTGTATGCGTGCGTGTGTGTGTGTGTGTGTGTGTGTGTGTATGTGTGTGTGTGTGTGTGTGTGTGTGTGTGTGTGTGTGTGTGTGTCGTGTATGTTCGCATATCACATGACATGGCCTAAAATGGCCAGCAGCACGCCAGGGACGGGTGGACGTTCATCCATGACTTAGGTACAAGTAGCTCTTTGATAACCAGGTAGTGTTCTACTATGATACACCTCCCTGTTGATCAAATACATAATTATAGGCTAAGATCAAGCAAACTAGTAGTGGAGGGGCCTGAGCTGAGCTCTCTTGTTTATTTTCAATTCTATCGGGGAAATCTTTAGCGATTCCCAAACGAGCACGGCTCTGTGAAGAAAATGTTAGCGACTACGTAGTGTAAATTCTCAAGGCAGCAAACAGGTAGAGAGGTGAACGTTGATTCGAGGACTATGACATTACTATTTTGGCGAGGCTGGAGTTTAGCAACACGCATGTCAGGTGTCAGTCAGTCGACAGGAGGAGCGAGCTCCAACGTTGGGAGCAGCCACCTACTTCAAAAACACCCCTTTCGCTAAAAGGCTGAAATGAAGATGATGTCATGCCAAGCGGTAAGGAGTGACCCTATCTACCTAGTAGCATTGTACATCCAGAATTCTTCAAACAATTGCACAAGGTCTTTGCACAATTCCCTCACCCCGAATGATACGGCCACGTACCAATGGATCACCATGGATATGCATGCCTTGTCCACAAGCAACGTAGCCGTGCAAACATGTGCACGACTACTGGCCTGCTGCTGCTGCTGCTGCTGCTGCTGCTGCTGCTGCTGCTGCATGCACAACAAACCTAGCTGGTGCTAAACAAAGATCGTAACGGGTCGGTCATACAAAGATCGTAACGGGTCGGTCATACGGGCACACATTGAAACCAGGCGCTAGTGGCAAAACAATTGAGAAGCAAAGCGATATACTTACAAGCATTTACCAGCACAAACCGGGCCCACCAGAGCAACGTCCCCGTGGACAGATTTTCCCTGTGATCAATGGCATCAACAACAGGAACCAAGACACAGGATTTAAGGGTTCTTTGTTTAAAAAGACTGAACATACGCCCACATGCACGAAAGATCAGGATACGGACACACGCAAGTGCCGACCCCAGAGCCCCAGAGAACCAGGAGCGCACATAACTGGTAGCTACAGTGCTGCTCAATGAAATCCGATCGTGTGAGTCAAGGTGGCGCTATGCACCAGTTCACATGTCAGTGTTAGCAGGTCAAGAGCTGCATAGCAATGCCCGACGTGCACTTGACTCAGACAATCAGCATTTATTGGGCAGAACTGTACTAGGCACGGCCAGAGTTCTGCTGTGAACAACATCAAAGTTTGACCTAGAGCCGTCACAGCATTGTTTACGATAGTAATGAGAGTGCAGGTTGAAAGTGAGAGAATCTGCACACCGAGATGGAAGCAATCCAGTCCAAACAAGCAGGATGCTGACGCAAATCATTATAATATACCATGTGAGGATCATCCACTGTCCGCGGAGGGCTCAATTTGCCAAAGGCAAAGAGTGATTGGGGCTGTACAGGGATGATGGACTTGCCGTTGAACGTAATGTCTCTGCACGCAATACTGACAGGTTGCACAAGGATATCATTGCAGTATTGCAGTCCCTCAGGCTAAGAGTCACTATCCAAGCTAGTCGAAAGGCCAGTGGCTTCCTGGACGTCACGTTCCACTTGCCAGCTGGCCGATTCAGTGAGTGCGTTCGATTATGCGCGCGAATCGATTCACGAATCGATTCCCGCTATTCACCATCCCATGTGAATAGGGTGAATGGATTCCGAATCGATTCCAGGGCTCATGACATGAAAATCAAACGACTTGAATGCATGCGAATGGATTCATGAATCGATTCAACTGCATAATCGAACGCAGCCAGTACGCATCGGAAACCGAATGATACTCCACTCCACAAGCACTGTCACTCCAACCACCCCCTACCCTTATCAAGTGCCGGCCAGCAGGGACTAGTAGATGCCTGCCCTGCATCTCATGCGACGAGGTCGCTTTCTCAGTGGCGAAGGCTATGTACAACAATGCACTGGAGGTCAGCAGCTACATCGAGAGAGTCGAGTACTCCGAGAGACAGAGATTAGCAGAGAAGAAAAAGAAGAAAAAATCTAGAAATATTATTTGGTTCAATCCCCATTTCAGCCTGAATGTCTCTACTGACGTGGCACGTAACGTTGCTTCCTGAAGGCAGTTGACAGGCACTTTCCAAAGAAGTCGCCATTCCACAAAATATCGTCAAGGTCAAGTATTCAACGGTGCCCAATATGCAGTCCATTATCCGGGGCCACAACAACAGAAATTCGAAGGAGAATAGCAATGACCCGCAGCCGGCAGAGGCCAAGACGTGCAACTGGCGCAGCAAGCAGGAATGCCCTATGAACGGCCAGTGCCTCACTAGCAGCATTGTCTACCGTGCTGATGTGAAAGGCGAGAAGAAGGTGAGAAGAAGTTCTACTATGACCTCACAGAAAACACATTCAAACAAAGATGCAACGGCCGCCTCACCACATTCCGGCATGAGCGATACGAGAAGAGCACTGAGCTCTCTAAGCACGTGTGGGAGTTGAAAAGGGCAGGCACGCCGCATACAGTTGCTTGGTCAACCACCCGCCCTGCAAGGCCGTACTGAAGCTCCAGTTAAAGGTGTGATCTCTGCTTCACGGAGAAGCTTTTCATCGCCCGTACAGATAAGGCCAGCTGCCTCAACAAGCGATCCGAGCTGGTGTTGAAATGCTGCCACGAGAACAAACATTACTTGTCAAACTTTGTCACCTCATTCTCCGAGTACATGTATATCACATTACAATACACAGAAAACTACACTTTCTCACTCACCCCATATCGCGCTACATATTACCAAGAGTCCATAACCCCCCAGAGTGTGCAACTCGTGATCCTTCTCAGCACAAATCAGTGCCGCAACGAAATCCAAACTTCATACGTCATGTAGTGAGTAGCTATGACGAAATGGGAAGTTTGGCCCGGACCTACTTCGCCCGTTTGCCCAATTTGGGGTCTTCCTTTACGTAACGGCCAGGTATTGTACGTAACACGCCTGGAAAGGCTCAAGTACACAAAGAATTATTTTAGAGTTGTCGAAGAGTTTTCTCTTTTGAGTGTCTCTCCGATAAGACAATGGCCACTGTTGAACCTAAAGCAAAGCGCTCCCCATTGTCGCCGGAGTGCAGTGTCTCTGTGGACGATATTCGTCAGTTTTTGCTCGATCTGGGCTCCTCATTTTCTTCTCTCGATTGTCGAGTGTTGGAAATTGTTAATTCTTCCAGCACCTGGATAGAGATTTATTGCTCGAAGTCTGTGCTTCTCACATGCAATGGAACACCCGTCAATTTGAACCGTCTGGTTGTGAACCCAGCAGGAACATTCACTTTCGAGTGTCTCTTTGGTGGGCGAACGGAGGAGGGAGAGTGTGCCGATGATTTGGATACGCTTACTCCGTATTTGGAAAGTATGCTACCTTCATCGGACATGAAGTTCTGCCCTGGGATAGCTGACTATGGGAAGCAATTCGAGTCAGTACGTTTCCACACGAAGAATTTGAGGAAGTAGACGTTTCCTTTTGTTCGCTTTGACAGCGAACACTGTTCTGCATGGCAAAAAAGCAGGTCGAACTTTGCCACTTGAGGAGAAGAACTCCCCCATTGTACCATGCAAGGCTTGCAAAGCACTACAGCATGACCTGGAGCGGCTGGTGAAAAGGGCAACTGAAAGAAACCAAGATGACAAGGCTGCAAGAGTGTCAGCATCCTCCACTGTGCCCCTGAAGTATCTGTCCCCTCACAGCCATTCGGTGCGTGCTCGCAATAAATCAGAGGTTCAGCGGATCACGAAGCGGCAGTTGGCTCGCTTGGAACAGTTTGACTTTGAACTATGTGAGGAACAGTCTTCGGAACTGTCTGCTGTATGCCAGGACATCAGTTCCAGCTTTGCACCAGACCTGGAGGGAATTTTTGAGGATGCTGGAGATGAGGCCGACATTTTACGGGCTGCTTGGCATTCCGATGTTGTGGCCCAGGAGCAGTTCAACAAGGACCAGAAGCGAAACGCGTCTGGGTCCAAGGGCAACAGGTGGAGTATGATAACTTACCGGCTTGCTCTGGCCGTCTTCACCCGCAGTCCCGCAGCCTATGAAGCCTTGAAGTCTTTTGGGATTTTGCAACTACCAAGTGTGCGCTCTTTGAAGCATTTTACGGGAGCACATTTGGATAACCCCGGGTGGTGTGAAGACAACATGGTCTTCCAACTGCAGAAGTACAGTAACTTCAAGAAGGTGGCCGAAGCTGAGCAGCGGTTAGTCCCCACCGGAGATGGTGTGATGGTCTTTGACGAGGTCAAAGTTGTTTCCAAAGTTCTGTGGAACTCAAAAAGTCAGCAGATATATGGTCTGTCCATGACCAGTGATGACCTGTCCAGCCTCCATGATGTATATACAGACTTGAAGGATGAGAAAACGGACCGCACTGAGTATATACTTCAGACCCTATGGCGGGACATGTCGGGAAGTTTTGATATCATCGGGCCCTACTACACCGCTGCCAAGACTCTGGATGCCAAGTTCACTTTGGCCTGTGTAATGGATACACTGCGCCTTTTCCATGCGTATGACTTCAAGGTCAGTGCTTTGGTCTGTGATGGTGCTTCAACGAACATGGCCATGATCAAGTCTATGATGGGAAAAAGTGGTTCATTCGGCATGCAAGAGGAGGAGGGTCCGAATCGACATGACATAAGGGCCTCGGTGGAACATCCAGTTTGGGCAAATCATCGACTATTTTTCATCATTTGCCCATCCCACCAGCTCAAAAACATGGTTAATGCTTTGAGCTCGTCGTCTCATGGTGGAGCTAAGGCATTTGTCACCCAGGAAGGTGTTCCTTTTGGATGGCAGACTATTATAGACATGTACCAACGGGAGTGTGCCAAGATGAGAGCAGGCGAGCCTCGCGATGTGCCACATCTCCGTAAGAACTTTGTTTATAGGGACTCCTGGACTAAGTTGAATGTTTTGCCAGCCAAAATCATGCAGCAGGAGAAAGTTCTGACCGAACTTGCTGTGCACTGCCTTAGCCATCCTGCCGATGTAGCAAATGTTCAAGCATCCCGGCAGTACCTTCTTGCTTGCAGCAAACTATTTGAGGAAGGCACACTCTCCCATGTTCCAGTACGCAGCCCCACATGTACACCACTGCAGTCCATCAAGTCAGGGTATGCATTCTTTGAGTCATGGCTGAATGGACTTTTACTGGACCCAGCCTTCACTGCCTCCTCTCCAAAGCAGACCTCATTCTTGTCGTGGCAAACATGGGACCTCCTCAGGATAATGTGCTTTGGCTTCGTGGAGTTCTGTGAGGACTATGTCACACGTCATCCAGGATACTACATTGTGCCAGTGAGAGTATCGGGCAGTGCTGTGGAGACATTGTTTTCCCAGCTTAAGCATTCTGCCAGAGGCCGTTTGTCTGCAGTTAATTACAGTACAGCCCGCGCATCTTTGGCTTTGCAGCGCAACCTTCATCCAGTCCATGCAAGTGGCAAGGACTACCGTGATGCTGCACTTGACTATGAAAGTGTGCCACTACGTAGGAAGAAGTAAGCACAGACAGGCATGTCACCTTTCAGGAGCTCGTGTTTTCTTATTGTTTGAGGTGGGTTTTCCCCTTCAATAGCCTCATTTTTTCTTATTATTTGAGGTGGGTTTGTCCCCTTGAATCGGCCTCATTTCTTCTTATTATTTTAGGTGGGTTCGTCCCCTTGCATAGCCTCATTTCTTCTTATTATTTGAGGTGGGTTTGTCCTCTTGAATAGCCTCATTTTTCCTATTATTTGAGGTGGGTTTGTCCCCTTGCATAGCCTCATTTCTTCTTATTGTTTGAGGTGGGTTTGTCCCCTTGAATCGGCCTCATTTTTCCTATTGTTTGAGGTGGGTTCGTCCCCTTGCATAGCCTGCATAGCGTCCCTCCTTGAGGGTTTGGCGTGGTTGTGTGCGGTACTCGCTGCCCTTTGAATGCTTGTCCAGTTGTTTCCACGAGGGGCCTATGATACGTGTGCACCACTGTATGTATTCCATATGTTTACAAGGATCATGGTGTTACAGCTTCGGCTTCATCTACGGCAAACCTCATTGTTTTGTGCCTGTTTTGTTGTGTGTTGTGATGGACTGTGCGAGAAAGGATGAGTCTGCCAATGACTTTCATCAAGAGTCCATAACCCCCTATAATACGGGGGGGGGGGGGGGGGGGGGGGTATGGACTCTTGTTCTCATCTGTTTCACAACATTGTATGATGATTGTTTTGTCCCCTTGGCACATGGTAACGGTAGGTTCGCAGTGCTCTCTGATGTTTTTTTTTTTAGTTGCTCAATAAGACTAAGAGTCACAAGCCAGCATAATGCACTCAGGTAATAAATAAGACACACTGTAGTATCCTCACACAACCAAAATAATCATCTCAACTGCATGTATGTAACTTGGCCTTTATGCAATGAGTAAATATTCGCACAAGAAGCACTGACCATCACTCCGCTTCATGATGAGTGGGCCAAATGGGAAGAATGTTCTCTTCTCCCAACACTACATCGAACTAACGTGCACAACCATGCCAAACCCTCAAGGAGGGACGCATGCAAAAAGGCAACGGAATATATATATATAGCTCCAGGAGGGACGCATGCAAAAAGGCAACAGAATATATACAGCTCCAGGAGTGATGCATGCAAAAAGGCAACAGAATATATACAGCTCTAGGAGGGATGCATGCAAAAGAGCAACAGAATATATACAGCTCTAGGAGGGATGCATGTAAGAGAGCAACGGAATATATACAGCAGTGCACATGTGGCATAGGCCCATCGCGGTAACCACCGGACAAGCATGCAAAGGACAGCAAGTGATGCGCACAACCACGCCCAACTCTCCAGGAGGGACGCATGCAAAAAAGCAAAGGAATATATACAATGGTGCACACGCTCTATAGATGCATCAATGGCTTCAGTCACTTGGGATGGACCCACCTCAAATGATAAGAAAATAAGAGGCTATGCAAGGGGACGAACCTACCTCAAACAATAGGAAAAATGAGGCTATTCAAGGGTATAAACTATAAACCCACCTCAAATAATAAGAAGAAATGAGGCTATGCAAGGGGATGAACCCACCTCAAATAATAGAAACAATGAGGCTATTCAAGGGGACGAACCTGTCAGGCAGATACTGCCCTCTTACATGCATTCATTGATTGTGTGGAAAGTCCTGACAACGCAAGGATAGTGACGTCCTTCAAGCATTACCAACATGGAGCCGGTCTCGTAGATTGAGACCACCGGTGGAAGATTTCCCATCTTCCAGAATCTGGTTTTGCTCAGCCGCATCAATGACTTCTCCGCACACTGCGTTCGTGACCTTCATGACGAGCTTGTGGGCCACGGCAATGATCACTTGATCCTCATACTTGTCTATGCCAAGTGTAGTCTGGACTGAGGAGATAAGACTCTTGGGTAATGTCTTGTCATGCTCAATACATGCAGAAGCAACCCTGACTAAATCATTGCCATACGTTGAGTAGGCATCGTAGTTAACAACAGAATAAATCTTCTGCAGGGCCAGACGAGCAAACTCCATATGCTCCTCCTTCAGGAACCTCATATGTCCCTTGTCACGAATGGAAAGCGACTCCGGAATGCTGGCTTCATCTTTCTCTGAATTGCTGACGCAAAGAGAACGAAGCAACACCAGCTCATTCTCTTCATTTCCACTCAGTGATCCGGATGTCTGTGCAGAGGCTTTTCTCTTCAAACCACCAATGCAGGAGGACAGTGCCCAGCCAAAAAAGCGATGGTAGTGTGTATCTGTTAGGGGGACAGGGTCCAACTGGGCCAAGTTGTCCACAGGCTTCAGCACATGTTTGATCACACGGCAGCACTCCAGCCAAACTGCGGCACCCACAGCCATTACAATAGAGGTACGATCATTCTCGCCGAGTCCACATGATGTCACATCAGGGCTATCCACATTTGACTTGACTAAGTGTGACCATTTCACCTGGAAAGTGGAGTACTTGTCAGCTCTAGCAGAGCACTGGCCATATAGGTCCACGTAATTCTTCACAAGCAAACTACAAAGGGACTTCCAGCATCCGTTCGCCGTGAAACTCTGGAGACGTGCTGGAAACAGCACCATATGGCGCTCAGCAGAGACAATGCTGGAAACATCGCTGGATAACTGCTCCAAATCAATCTTCTCCAGGGCATGAATGATCGATTTCTTCTGCGATGCAGTCAAAGCTTTCACTTTTGCCTTTCTCCTCTTGCGACGAGCAGGAGCAGGAACAGGAGCAAGACCAGGGGCAGGAAGAGGAGCAGGAGTAAGAGTAGGATCAGGAGGGTTACACATGGTGGAGGACACCATCCCAGTTGAACTACTTGTACCAAAATGGGACTGAGGAGCAGGTTGAAGCACATCTACTTCGAAATCGATCGGGTCTTCATGCCGTGTGCCAAGAGCTATTTCCATCAAATCTTGTAAATCTATATCCATGCCTATTCTTGCTATCCCGGAGTCACGAACTCTCCCAATACAAGCTTTTCAGACAACGAGCAGAGAAACTCTCTTCAAATAAAAAAATTCTGTGACTGTGAAATCAAAGCCGTTCTGCTGACACTGCATAGCCCGTGGAGCAAACGTTTTACGTGACACTTCCGTGGCTTGCTACCCCCGCCGGATGTACCAGATATCATGGCCCCATCCGCCCATGCTTGCCCGAGGACCGGATGACGCAATGTTTGGATTTCGTTGCGCCAGACCCCAACCTGGAGTTGCACACTCTGGGGGGTTATGGACTCTTGATATTACATGACAGTTGTTACGCTGGACTTGCCACATCCATGGTATATTACAGTTCCGTCAGGGTAGGGACAATGTCACCTTTCGTCTGATGATCGATTCAATTCATGAAACTTAGAGTTTAATATGAAAATACAACTATTCGCCCTTCTTAGACTCGGATGGAGAGGTAAGGATGAATTTATAGGAAGAAAAAGGACCAAGGATCTACAAGTTACACTATAATGTCCACTAACACTACCAGGTACTTGCCGTGCAATGTTATCGCATGAGCTGATTGTCAAGTAACTGGTGGTGTTAGTGGACATTATAGCATAACTTGTAGGTCCGTGCTCACCGCCCACCGCTTTAGGAGCTGCATCTGCGCCTTGATCCTTGAGGGTGGTGGCGTTCCTGTGGATGCGGAAAACTCCGAGTCTCACTCGAACCGTGACTTTTTGTTGTTATTGTAGATCCTTGGTCCATTTTTTTCCTATACGTTTGTCCTTCTGTTTGTGTAATCAAACTAATCATTATCATTTATAAAGCCCTCCAGCGTCTGTGGCCGTGCAGCCTGCTCTCAGATGCAGAACTACAGAGCTCTCTGCAACTAAACATGGGTGTGTTGCTAGTCCAACTAGCCCGCTACAAAAGTGTGTGTTGTGTGGGGTTGCGGTACCACTACATACCACTTGAGGTTCTTGGGCAGAGGAGCAAGTTCCACGGACCACTGCTTGCTCCGCA
>NC_088646.1:38735351-38880851 GCF_964019385.1 Sycon ciliatum | reverse complement strand
GCATGGTGCATTATCCCCTATGCTGGGATGGGGGTTGGATCTCATCGCTGCACGTGTAACAGTTACTTCGACGTACATGTATATGCTCTTGAATTAGTGACTGCAGTGACTTGCAAATTTTGATTTTCAAAGACGCACACACTGCTAAGCTCCGTTTCGAAATCAGACATCTTGCATAAAAATTAATGGCGTCCTCAAAGGCGACATCACTCACAGTGCCCTCAAGCATCTGGTCCTCAGCATCTTTAGCTCCATCGTCTAATAGATCATCATCTTCATCTTTACCCTTAATTATCGGCCGGTGAATAGACAATGCTCCGCTGTATGTGAACAAAACACAAGAAAGGAGCTGAAACATGCTGATACAATACAGGTACAGTTCACTCTTTCGGAAGTATTTTATCTCGTGGCCTCCTGATTCTGCTTATGCAAGCCTGTGCACGTACTGCCACAAGCTGGTGACAAACAATGGATGGTGTGTATGCATGAGTACACGTACTGCACACATGCAAGCACGCACGCACGCACACACACACACGCACACGCACACACACACACACCCACACCCACACCCACACAAACACTGAGTGTAGGTCTACAAGATGGTTCTATATACATGACTCACACACAAGACGGGTCTGGTAACAGTGTAGGGGATACGCAGTAACTGGTAACAGTGTAGGGGATACGCAGTAACTGGTAACAGTGTAGGGGATACGCAGTAACTGACTCTTGCAATACATCATGTACAGTCAACTTGGTTTATAAGTTATAACGACACCTGGCAGGGCATCAGAAAAGTGTCCTTATTCGCGAAGTGTCGTTATACCCGAAGTCTCATTATATGTGTTACAGTTAGATGGGACTTTGCTCTGGGCATGAAAATTCTGTCGTTATTCGCGAATTGTCGTTATATCCGCAGTCGTTATTAGCGAAGTTGACTGTACTGATCACGCAGAGAGCACATGCACACATTTCTTTAAACAGATGTGTGCAAAGCACAGGGGCTGCTCGTAAGATTTGGTACACGTATGCACAACATGATGATATCAGACTTGACGAGTGCTGCCCAAGCAAGTAGCCTGCATTAAAACACTACATCGGTTCTGGCTCATAGCAATCAATACGATCACCTGCCACAACTAAGCATTGACGAGTGAAATTTGCCAAGCGTCCTTACACTTGCTTCTGCAGAATACCAATGCGACCGTAGTTCCAGGCCCAGCGGCGGACAAAGCAAAACGCTATGATCATTACCTGTGGACACAGCAGAGAACACGCGTTGAGTCAACACGCAACGTGCAAGTAACGTGAACAGATCAGGACCATGATGACAGGCACCTATTTCACAATGCCCACATTTGAGTACCACAACTTTTGTCGCGGAACTTTTTAAAAGTACAGAAGCCTTACATATCATTGCATGCTGAACTCTTTTTACAGCATTTTCCCGGTATTAATTTTTTATAATAGACAAATGAGTCGAGAAGACCTACACCCCAAATTTTCGCTGCGATTGAAGTTCCGCTGCAGAAGTATTGAACTTATTTACCACTGCAAGTACCTGACAGGGTTTTCTGTCACCCAGCGTCGGGTACTAACACCCTCTGGCAGGTGTAACCCTTCAGCTTCATACTTTTTCTTCTTCCTTTCACAACTGTATTTTGAATATTTCTGTTCGTTTGATTTTGGTCTGCACATGGTCGTTGCTTGCAGACCAGTCATCATATTTTCTATAGTTACGCTGACTGTGCAGTCGCGTACTAATGACATAGTAGCAGGGTTCTAGCCAAAGGGGGGTAGGGGGGCGCAGCGCCCCCCCCCCCCCCCCCCCCCTGTGAAAAAATGCCGCCCCCCTACTCATTTTCCGATTTTTGTGTTTTTTTCACGCCATTCAACGAAAATACAGTCGATAGTCACTACTAGAGGGTTCATAAAGGCACATTTGTGAGGGGTGAAGTCGGGGTTCACCCTGTATGTTGCATTTTGCATGGCAAGACAATCTTGGACAATGGAAAAAAATGGGTCATGGGGTAACTTTTTCCCATGCCCCCCCCCCCCCCCCCCTACTATATTGACCTGGCTAGAACCCTGTAGTAGTGTAGTGAATCTACTTTGATGTTCGGGTGTTCAACCCTTTGGCTAGCTCAAAACCGACTCACTCCCTCCCCGCTACATATGCCAAGCATGAAGGTAAGAAGCGCCGACACTACGAGGAGTGTGTGCGGGAGGTCAAACATGCGGTGTTTGTACCACTCGTGTTCAGCGCCACTAGAGGGCAGGCAAAGGCCGCTAGTGCTCTTTACAAGCGCCTCGCCACTATGCTTTGCGAGAAGCGGAAGGAGCTGTATTATGGCATGATGGCGTATATCAGGTGTCGGCTTGGCTTTGCGCTGATTCGCTCGGCCATTGCGTGCCTCAGAGGCCACCGCGGTCGCCCTCACACTGTAGCGTCGACGGGCTCCGCATCGCTGATGGTCTCAGAGTGCTGCTTGCCTGGCTAACCTTGGACATCCTGCATGGCACATTCATGTGACTGTAGTTCTCCACGTTCTTGACGTGATCTTCAGTTGAGCATGACTTATACAATGTAAGTATACCGGTAGTAATTTCCTTTACCTCAAGAATTCATGTTTATTTTGCCTGTAGAAGAGGCTTTCAGAGACGGTAAAAAAAATATTTAAAAAATGTCTGATAGACGCGGTGTCGGATTTGTACTCTTGACCCTAGCGTTTTCGTTTGACATCACGTATCCAAATCTGTTCTACGGAAGCTTTTTCTTGTCATTTCTCTTTGATCTCTTTGTCTTTCCATCAAGTGATCGTTGGACGAAAGTCTCCTAAACGCTGTCTCCTAACTGTTGAAAGAACCTCGTGGGAAGTCACACTGAAGAGCCTTGTTGGCCACATTTTTGGCGACCACGCCAGGATGGCATCAGTAGAATTAGGCCACTTTTATCCACAACGGAACTGCGTACCGTTACAAAGAGAATGACCTGAGAGAGTACGTCGATGCTTGTTTGGCGGAAGTGCGGGATCGAAATGAACGAGCGGAACAACGGTCCTTGGCCCAGCTGCGGGAAGAGTTGGGCAAGGAATACGAGGAGAAGTTGGCCTGGGCAAAACGAGAGGCCGAGTCTGCATCGCGCGGAGCTGAGAGCAGATGAGTACTAGTACTACTGGTAGTAGTAGAAGTCATGTGACTAAGCGGGTGACAATTAAGATGCCGAAGTATGACAATCGGCAGTCCATCACCACGTACCTCGAGTTGTTCGACGACGTGGCCATGCAAAATGAGTTTCCAAAGGATGAGTGGCTCATCAGATTGAAAGTGGAAGTGGTTGGGACCCGACTCGAGAAGTCATGCAAAGGTTGCCGTCGCTATGACGACGCCAAGCGAGAGTTGTTGCTAGCCTTCGGCAAGACGCCGATCGTATCGTCCGTGGTGGAATCATGCAATAGCCAATTTCTCAAGGCAGACAGCAAGTCTCTGGATGGCGGCGAGGTGTTGGAGGTGAGGAAAGTCGTTCAGGGTGCTACTAGCCAGTGGACATCATCCCCAACACGCTCTGCAACAGCTACACCTGCTACCATGGACTTGAATGGCATTGCGGCGCACATCAACGGCATGGCACGCTGGAAGGCAATTCAAGACGCTGACCTAAAGCTACGCGAGATTATCGTCTACGTGGTCCTGCTCTACAGTGACAGTCAGGAACCCTATAGAGCACGGCTTCCACCCAGCAAGCTATACTCCTCTGCTGTTAAGGTCGCCAATCAGTTCCTCCAGTCAAGCGAACAAATTAGTGCTACTCAACTATCCAAATATTTTCACCGCATTAAGAAGCCTGGAAACTATGGAAAGTACCTTGGAAGGCTGCGGACAGCACTCTTCCACACGAGGTCGCCATTCAGTTCCTCCAGTCGAGCGAACAAATTAGTGCTACTCAACTATCCAAATATTTTCACCGCATTAAGAAGCCTGGAAACTACGGAAAGTACCTTGGAAGGCTGTGGACAGCACTCTTCCACACGATCGTATCGTCCGTGGTGGAATCGTGCAATAGCCAATTTCTCAAGGCAGACAGCAAGTCTCTGGATGGCGGCGAGGTGTTGGAGGTGAGGAAAGTCGTGGAGGGTGCTATCAGCCAGTGGACATCACTCCTCACACCCTCCGCATTCGCTACGCCTGCTACCATGGATGTGAATGACATTAGGGCACACATTAACGGCATGCTGTGTTCTGCCACACTTGCGTGATGGCTGTACAGTCAAAGAAAGTGCTGTCCACACGTGGTGATCCAGCATTCTTCTTCAAGGGCTTTTCGAATTGGAAAGAAGCCACAATGATCTTCAAGAAACACGAGAAGAAGCGTGTACCATGATCACGTTACGCATGGCCGGATCAATCGTTATCTACGTCCGTCGGGTCTGTCCATGTCTCGGTGTTCAACGAAACGTGCAAAGTTCTGCTTTCCTCTTCTCCAAGGCAAGCGCAAAAGTTTCGTACCTTTTATACTGCAATAAACTTTAAGCAAGATCACAGACGCTTCTCAAGTGCAATCAATAGAACAAGCTGGATCGACATACCACTAATACTTTATTTTAAAAATTTGTAACCAAATTTGTGATGTAAAATAAGAAATACGTGACACTTCTGATCGACATATTTCTTACTATCTTATCAATAATCCAAACCCGGTCTAAACCTGGCCAGGCTAATTTCCACCGTGAATCCCACATGCCAAAGTGTGTTGTCCCCTCATCGGCAAACTGGAGAATACTCGGCCATGTCATGGACCCCCAGCAGCAGTGGTGGGACACTGTTGTGTCCGACATGTAACTGTTTCCTCCCCCCCCCCCCCCCCCACACACACACACTACCCGGCTAGAACCCTGCACACCACATACAAATTGTTCTCTGCCTTTTCTACACTGAAAATAATTATTGGGTCCCTTGACGGCAGCCACGCAGAATGTCCACATGCAAAGGGTCTACAAGAATGCTTCTCCAATTTTTTCTTCGCAGATTCTCAGATTATTCCTAGAACCCTAAGGCTACACGTTTTTTTTCTATGTTTCTCGTCACCCGCACGCATACGATTCAGGAGTCTGGAAGAAAGAAAAAAACTGTGCTGCACTAGCACTATATTAGTGCACTGTGCATGTGGGGACCAGCACCAAGTCATGCAACACAGTACATGTAGTACACTGCATGCAGTTTTTGTTGCGCAATCTAGCTGCACTTGCACAGAAGCACCTACCACGTACTAGTTGCTAACGCTGGAAGCTATTTTCCACAGTGCATTGGTCAATTTCAGTATGACCAAGATTACATAACCAAGAGTCTGAAATTCCTATCTTGATCTGCGATGGGTTCACCCACGGCGGAATTTTTTTATTGCGTCATTCTTTGGCAGAAGTATGATGAAGTGGGTATGCTTTCCCGTGCTTGTTTTGTAGATACAGGGAGAGTTCATCAGGTTCAAGACACATCGATCTATCGTTCGTTGTTCTGCTTCGACTACCGTAGCTGTAATGTACAAATCATTTGTACTTTGATCTCTGGCTATGCATGATGGCATCAGTGAGCCCAACCGCCGCCAAAGGCTGTCATAAAAAATTCCGCCGTGGGCTGGGGGATCGTCGAGTTGCACACTCTTGGTTATGTACTCTTGGTATGACCAAAGGTCTAGTAAACTTTTTTTTATTTTTCGGTCATTTTTTATTTTTTCCACCTCTCGCATACGATTTTAGATTTTCGGGTGACGAGAAACATAGAAATAAAAACGTGTGGCCTAACGTTAACAGTGCTGTTACCCTATCTGCATCACAAATCCCACGCTTAGGAAAAATAAAGTATAAAAGCCACATTTTCAAGATTTTCGCACAAAATATAATTATTTCATTCAAGAGATTTTGGGAGTTTTTACACCTAGAGTGACAATTATAGCAAAATTCAAGAGATAAAAACAGCACAAGTCATAGTCAACCAATAGCGTAATGGAGCTTGTGAAAGGTAGCGATAATTGACTGTGACTTGTGCTGTTTTTACCTCTTGAATTTTGCTATAATTTGTTATTCAAGAGAATTTCGAATTATTTATGAACTACTTACTGCCCACACAGCGACATTGATGGCCAGTACGGACGGAATTCCTCCATCCTCTGCATTGTAACCGAGCAGTGACTGATTACCACCATCGCCAGAACCGGAGCTCGCCGCTCTGGTGCAGGTTGTTGTGACCGTCGAGCCATTATCCCCAGTCTCGTCGTAAAAGAAGCTGTATGGGTCGGAACTAGCCACGCCGTACACCACCACCATAGCTGTTACACTAGCCAAAACCAGGCGCCGAGGAACTAGATTTTTGACTAGCTGAACATAGGAAGCCAGGCTGAAAGGCAGTGAGGGAGATTTGACTGATTGAGAATATAAAAAATTCAGATTCTCCAAAACTCTCGCGCCTCAAAAATAAAATGTTGAACTACCTCAGCTCAGTAAAAGAGAATTCTGTGATATGCACGTGAGATAACCTATCACACAGATATTCCTAAGACTAGAAAATGCGGCCTGGGAAAGCTGGCTAAACTAAAGTCACAAAGCCGTCAAAGGGGAGAAATGTCAAATGAATGGCATTTTCCAGACATGTTTTGCTCGCCAATGCGGTGAACATGGACATTCGAATATTCGACGTCAGTTTGATTTAAAATATGAAGAAAAAGAATGAAAAGAGCGAATGCTACGGTACGCGGTACGCGCGGTGCACGGTACGCGGTCCCCTTGGCCGCGACTGATTTCTTCAGCCAGTTCAGGGAGTCGTAAATCAGTGTAAATCAATATCCATGCACCATTGCATTGCCATAGGGCTTGAAAGTGCTACGTCACAGCATAGCAACAATTTCAAAAATTCAAAAATTGGATCCACTTGGATCCAGTTTTTGTATGGATCCAAGCACATTTCAAGCCGTCTTACTCTCAGCAAGGTGATGTAACCAGTGAAACTGACTGATTTGGCTACTGGGGGCGGGGTTACAACTGGTGGCGAAATAAAAGTCACACCTGCATGCGACATGAGTGGGTTGCTATGTACCCACATACTTAGGCAATAGCAAAGTCACACCTTAGTGGATCCAAAAGTAGAAATCTGATGTCAACTTACTACTCCCTGGCCGTTTTGACGTCATCACTTTCAAGCCCTATTGTCCACGACTCCCTGGATCATCATTATTATTAATTTTAAGTCTAACGTTTTAACGACCATTTCTTTTCTTTATTTGAAGAAAGTTCAAGAAACGTTATTGCGAACCCAGTTTGAGATGTCTGTGTAAAGATGCGGATACAGGTGGGTCCAGGCGGCAAGGTAGCCATCGTTAAAATGTCTACATGTTATGCCAAAACCACAAAAATGTTACACTTTTTCGCAGTTAGACTTTCCGGTTTTACAGTACAAGTGTAGTTGAACGGCCCCGAGAGCAAGCGGAAAACTGTCAAATAAAAGTCATCATCTGCGGCTTGAAATAAACTAAATCAGCTTGGTTTTTAGCCTTGATACAACTTTTGTGACCGTGTGGTCATGATTCAAGGGTCAATTAACATTGCCTGTGAAAGTGTGCAGATACAAAAATCATCAATTATACAATAAAATAACACTCGATTCACAAAAAAAGACTGGTGCATAGACTATGAAGGAAACTCATCAATTATACAATAAAATAACACTCGATTCACAAAAAAAGACTGGTGCATAGACTATGAAGGAAACTAGGACGAAAAACTGCCCGATTGAATGTTTGTTACATCATACTGGATCAGCTCATTCAGGTCAGCTTAGGCCCAGACAGCGCGCATCTGCCAGTGGGACATGACGCCATAGTGGTAGTTGGTCGAGTTGGACTTCTTCACCGACATCAGGTTGGTGTTGAGGTCGAGAACGGGTGGCTCGGCCATGCCCTCCTCTGCACTACCCCAAGAGCACGGCGGAATTCCGACCACGTAGCCGGCTTCGTTCATCGGCTCATCGCCTTCACCGAGGATCGGCTTGACAGCACAGATCAGCTCACCGGTGTCTGCATTGTAGAGCTCCATGCTCATGCATGCAGGCCCGTGGCAATGGCCACTGGCATGAACCATGGCAATCTTCTGCGACTGCGGGAATGTCGGCGAGCTCGGTGCGCACCACGGATCGGCGCGGTCCCTGCACTTGCGGATCATGTCCTTCACCTGCCAGCGTCCAGTGATTGTGTACACACAGTCTTCTGAGGATGTTCCATTCAAGCACTTCGGAACATCGTACTCTCCATGGTTGGCTTCAACCTCGTGGAAGACAAAGAAAGCGTTTTTCTCTTCTGGTTCCGGATCTTCATAGAAGAAGCGGAACATCATGTGGAATGTGTCGGTGGCTGGAGGCACATCTTGGTCAGCGTCGAGCAGTCTCACACCATGATGGCAGCAGAATAGTCCACCATTGTAGGTCTCGATGCTGCAGCTTGGGTTCTTCTGTGCGGCAACATCAGTCTCTGGCTCTGACATGCAATCACTGGTAAATGGAAGGCCGTTGATGCTGCCGGCGACCTTTCCACGGCACACACACGACGGGGCACCAAGCTCCACTAAAAGCAGAGCACTGCCCTCGCGGTTATCACCGTGGAAGGAGATTGTCTTGGTGGCATTGTTCCTTGCACTGATGAAGCTGAAGCCAGTCACCTTGGGGTTGAACGTGTAATGATCTGCCATAGCCCCCTTGAGTGTGCGAGTTAGTTCCACAGTTCTCTTACCATCGACCACTGTGTTGGAAACTATGGTGATGGAAGGTGGGCTGAGGACACGGCCAGGGTCATGATTTGCTAGCTTTCTCTCCTCAACGGTTCCGTCTCCGTTGACGATGATTGCGTACGGCGCATCCTTCATGGCTGTGGCACCGAAGCCAACACCAAACCAGCCAACACTCGGGCCTGTAATGGTGATGGTAGCTTTGTCCGCCTTGCCATCCAGGTCAACATGTAGATCAACTTCTGCTGACTGCGATCCAACAGCACGCACTGCCTCTCCGCTGTTATCGCCGCATAGCATTGTGGAGTTGCTGAATGCGTTGAAGAACACATCATAGCCCCTGGGGCCAGCTAGGACGAAACAGCCGCTGGGACTTGTGCCGTTGTTGATTGTGTGAGCGCTCATAGCCGGTGCCAAACCCAGTGCTTTGGCTGCAGTGAAGCACTCATCAGGTGTGGACACTGGATCCGAACAGGTGCCCGTGATTTGAATCTCGTGGCTGGTGAAGACCTTCTCTGTTCGCGTGGTGCACGGGCACTCCATTAGACCGCTGTAGTTGGCGCCTGGTGGTGCCATGGAAGTGCGCGGTAGAGGGCCCCCACGACCTGGGCCGTTTGGATTCTTCGTGTTGATCATCATGGGTTGGAGGACGAACACATTTGGCGATTCGATCAGCTGCGTGAAGCCCTTGGCCAAGTATTTGAATGATCGACGATGTTCGTTTCCATTTCCCTCAACGAAGAGCTGGGCGGTGGGGACAAGTGAGTCCGGAGTTGGGTCGGAAGGTAGAGATCGGGGCTGGTAGAGCGGTGAATGGCGATGAGCTGGAGAGACGCGGTAGTCTTCGAGGTAGGTTCGCTTGCCCACGTAAGCCAAGGCACTATTGACACCTTGCAGATAAGCTGCGTAATGATGGTTGTACTGTTCGTAACACGGGACCGATTCGTAGGTACCGTCGGCTTTTGCTCTGACCACATCGGCCTCCACACCAATGATGGATGCGACCTTGCCCTTGTATCGCTGCACGAAGTCTTCCGGCAAAGGCACTGGGTCTTGTTTTGTCCAGTAAACTTGCGAGTATTGCGTCGTAATGGGCTCAGAAAGAACATCGAAGTACTCGCCGCGGTGTTTCATTGGTGGAGCGTTGGGAAGCGGGTTGGCGATCACGTACGGGTACGGATTGCGACTGACCGCCGGCTGCTGAACTCCCAACACCACTGCAGCTAACAGCAGCAGTAACAGGGCAACAAGTACCCTCGCCATGACTGCAAACAAACACTAGCTGAACTGACAACACTCGTGCCGTTACGAACCTCCCGAACGCCTTCTCTTTCTGAACAGTGATCTGGGAAGCTTTCACAGCTTCACTGCACTGACTCTGTGGGGCGAGATTTTCTTCTCCCAAGGCCACGGGAAGTGATGACAAGTCAGCCAAATCAGATCCGTGATCAGATCCGGATGATCAACAAGGTAAAGCCTACTACAGTCGCGGACATGGAAATCCAGTCGATTGACCTGGGCCGGCGCCCTCAGCGCGTACAGAACGTCGTAAGGCGTTCAGTGCACAGTCAGTCATGTTGATCCGATGCGACCAGCACTGCAGTCTGCAGCATAGCACAATAGTCTGACAATAGCAGCGCATAATAAAACGTGCTACGCCTGCATGGCCAGCGCCCTGGGGCCGCTAGACGTGGGACCGGATTTCCATGTCCACGGCAGTAGTACGAGTACTCGTGGTAGATCTACTGTCGTGGACATGGAAATCCGGTCGCACGTCTAGCGGCCCCAGAGCGCTGGCCATGCAGCCGAGGATAAGCGGTACACACATGCATTTGTGCGCCGCAATGCGCTGGACATCGGACCAACATGAGCACTGCACGCAGCGTTCTAGATTCTGTACGCGCTGAGGGCGCTGTCCCCGGTTTTCCATGTCCGCTACAGTACTACAACTACAATTGTAGTAAAAGACTAGGTGAGGCAGTTCAAGCCAGGGAGTCGTATAAACGTGTGGTGTATGTGGGCAATATCGCCACAGATAGCACTGAGAGCCACTTCAGGCAATTTATCAAAACCAGGAGTGAGTTTCTGGGCGCCTCCATTCCTGTCCACACCTGCAGTATATGCCTGTCAGAAAGTGGGCGTGCTTCCGCAAGAGTGACCATCGATGCCACTTCACTCTCCACAGTGACAGCGCCCAACTTCTGGCCAAGGCCCGTGTACTGCAGGCCATGGAGGTTCTTAGAAACCAGCTCTGAGGGCAGCACCAGCAGTCGCAGCACAGCAGCAGAAACAGCACCTCTGCCAGTGTTCTGACTAAACAGCAACAACAGCAGCCGGGTTCAACGTCCTCCTCCTCCCCGCCGCCACCACCACCGCCGCCACCACCACCGGCAGACTTCATCTCCACTCCACTACACAGTGGCCAAAAACGGAGAAACTCCCACCTTTCCCCACCAGAGGCTGGAGACCTGAAGAGATCAAACGGATCTGCGCCACAACATGACCAGCATGATGCGCAGCCACCCCAGCAGGATGCCCAGTCCTCCCATGCCCAATGATGGATTCCAGACCTCTGCGACTGCTAGTGACTAATGCATTCAGCCTGAGCAACAAGATAGGTGCCCTGCAGCATACAATCCTGCAGTATAATGTAGACGTGGCAATAGTAACAGAAACGAAGCTCTGCTCAGATAATTCCTCCCATGAGTTGACCATCCCAGGATACTCACCCCCTATAAGGAAGGATCGAGATGCCCATGGTGGCGGTGTGGCAGTGTGGGCTAGGAGTGAACTATCCATTACCCACCACGACGATATAGATTGCCGTGATCACGAGCTCTTATGGATTTCCCTGGCAATGCACTCCGGAACAAAGATTGTTCTGGGTGCGCTCTACCGGCCTGGCTTAGGCCTTGACGGATTATGCTAATATTTTCGCTAAATTATGCTTTTCGCATTGCTGAAAAAATTGCAAAATTATGCTATTTTTATGCTAAAAGTTATCATTATTATGCCGCATTATGCTCACATATGCTGCTAATGTATGATGGTTCTGTGCAAAATAACAGGGGAATTTGTTTGTAGAGGGCGCTGTACTGTAGTAGCAAAAGTTCAACGGGGTCAACACACCGTCCGACCTAGCTACGACCGTCACCCTGGTCACTGATTGTAGTGGATTGGACATGTTATCAAGGGAGTCGTAAACCTACGACTTCCTGGTGCATCTACTTGTACTTGTAGAGCATGTACAGCTGTATGGAATTTGATGCGAACAGGCGGATTATTCCAATTTATGCGATTCGTATGCAATTTGCCTCGAATTATGCGATTATTCGATTTTGGTAGGAATTATTATTATTATTATTATTATTTAAATTTTGAATAGGGCAATCCCCACAGGCCTAAGGCCTTTTTACAGGGTACCCTATGTGGTCACGTATAGATTTGCGGAATAGTGAAAGCGAGGAGCAAGAGCGAATGTCAGCTGGAAGAGAATTCCAGCGGTCAGAAGCCAGAAAGCTCAAAGCGAATAAGCCATAACGAGTGCGTGCTTTAGGCAGAGCAAGTGAATCTATGGACTGGGAACGTGTATGGGCAGCTGTGCGTGTTGTGGCAGAACGAAGGCAGAAGCAATCAGAGAGCAGAGTGCTACACATGCCACGTATGGCCCGAAAGACAAGAATATACAGTTTAAGCTGATAGCGCAGTGCAATAGGAGCAAGGCCATATCTGGTGTGTAAGACTGAAACATCATAGTGCCAAGGGAAACCAAAAACAATCCTAACAGCGCGGTTAGCAATACGAGTTAGTCTATCATGTTGTGTGGTGTGAAGGCAGTGTACAAACGCATTAGAACCATATTCGAGGAGTGCTTGAATAAATGAGCAGTAGAAGGTCTTTCTCGCAGCCGGTGTCAGATTGTCCCTGATCTTCCGGAACATGGCAAGTTTTGTTCCGACCTTTTTCTCAACTTCAGTGACATATGAGGAGAATGATAGATGTTCGTCAATGGTGAGGCCAAGATACTTCACCGTTGGTGTTGGGGATATGAGGACATCGCCGAGCCGAAGGCAGATGTTAGGAGGAACACATTTTGTTTTTTGTCTTATGATGATAAATTGAGTCTTGGAGTTATTAAGATTGAGACCTCGGTCACGTAGGTACTCTCTGATGACAGATATGTCAGCAGAGAGATCATCAGTGAGTTTCTGCAAGTTTGTGCCTGCCTTATACATAGACACGTCGTCTGCAAATTGCCGAACCTTGCTCGTGATGGTACATGATGGCAGAGCTCGGACAGATAGGTTAAAGAGGGCAGGACCCAATGTTGACCCTTGAGGTACACCTCTTGTAGGTGTGTACTGTTCACCTTCCTGATGCTTCGTGACTACTCGTTGGCGACGGTCACATAGGAAACTAGCTATCCATTGCAGTGCAGTACCACCGACACCAATAGAGAAGAGTTCTTGAAGAAGGGAGGCATGATTGACTGTGTCAAATGCTTTGCTGAGATCGAGAAAAGCAGCGACAACAAATTGGCCCTTGTCTAGACATGCTTGCCAGTCGTTTGTTGTCGTGGCTAAAAGATCTTCGCAGGAATGCTGCTTGCGGTAGGCGAACTGTTCATTCGGCAACGCGTTCGGAAATGATTCACCTTGTATGTGCGACATGATCTGCTCATACGCGCACCTCTCCAGCAGCTTGGAAGCGATCGGGAGGAGGGAAATAGGTCGATAATTACTGGGATCAGATGAACTCCCGCGCTTGTGAATTGGACGAACGTTGGCAATCTTGTATAAAGAGGGAAAAATACCTGATCTGAAAGAGATGGTGAAGAGCTGGGCAAGAGAGGGAGCGATTTGTTTCTGGAGGAGTTTGTAGATGGACGGAGGTATTTTATCTGGACCACTTGCTTTGTGGCTGTCAAGGCGTTTCAAATGGGACACTATGGTTGCTGCTGACACCGGTTCAAACTCAGTGAGGGACGGCTCTGGCATTGGTCCGATCGGTAGTTTGATACCTGTGCCTGATCGTGAGGGTGCACTCGAAGCGCGCTGTGGAGCGGTCGGTGATACGTTGAGGTGTCCAAAGGTCACGGTGCTAGCTGCACCTGCAGGTGTTGCTGGGGCAGGGGCTCGAGGTGAGACTATCCTGGCGAACGTTGCTGAAATGTCTTTGACTGAGGCATGGGGCTCATGGTACACAGTTGTTCTCCCAAGCAAAGAGTTGATTGTTTTCCACTGTAGCCTTGGGTTGCGATTGTTTCGAGTCAGTTCGTTTTGGAAATACGCAGCTTTCTTTCTTCGCATGAGGAGTTTACTTTCGCGCCTTAGAGCACGGAAAGCCTGAGTTAGACGTTGATCATCCGGTCTCTGTATCATTTTCCTATGTGCTCTTTTCCGGCGATAGAGTAATTGCCTTAGTTCACCGTCCACCCAAAGAGAAGGTTTGTATCGTGGTGACGTGGTGATGGTCGTGGTCGGACAATGCTTGTCAAGGGTGTCAGCTATTGAGGTTTGGAATAGGGCAATGTGCTCGTTTAGAGTGATCTCAGATGGCGAAGTGTTGTTATTATGGAGAGCAGTCAAACTGGAGCTAATGTCGTCTTGGAATTGTTGAATGTTTATCGCTCGAACTGGAGGCTTACGAATAGTAATGCGTTCTTCTTTGAATGTTCGTAGCATGGTAGATAGCTCGAGAATGACAAGTTGGTGGTCAGATACGTCGCATGGTTGAACGGAGCATGTGATGGAATTGACATTGTTTCCACGCGGCTGTGAGTTTGGCAACTGAGCAAGCAGGTTAGGTACTAATGCGAGATCAATGGTGGAGTTGCTCGGCAGCCTCGTGGGGGCGAGTACCACGTTTCGTAAACTGTTATCGCTGCAGAAGGTTTGGAGGTGGGTGTAGTGTGGGTGATTGTGGTTCTGAACATTGACATTGAAATCACCAATGACTATCGTGTGCGATTTTGCTGCTGTGGATCCTGAGATGTTGTCCACTGTATCAGTCAGTTTCTGCCAGAATATGACAGGCGTGGACGGCGATCTGTATGCAGCAATAATGTTTAGTGTGATTTCTTGAAGACGTACATGTATCGACACTGCTTCTATATCGTTCGTGATCCCTATTCGATTGTGCTGCAGTCCATCACGGACATAGATGCATACTCCTCCCCCAGTCTTGTCTTGTCGGTCTCGCCGATAAATGCTATAGCCACGGAGGTGTACGGAGTTGTTAGGCACAGTGTTGGTCAACCAAGTCTCCGTTATGGCTAGAATATCTACTTTATGGTGATGCATTAGGTAATGAACTTCATTTAACTTGTGAAAAAGACTACATACATTGATATGAGCAATACTTAGCTTTGAGGTTATTATTGGCGTTGCTGGGGATGCCCGGGCTGAGTCCTATTGGGAAGTATTGAGCATACGGGCAATGTCCTCTGTGGATAGAGGTTTTCCGCTGTGCATGATAACATCCCGGGGCAGGTGGCACTGAACTCCCTTGTCCCTAAGAGCTCGGAGCTTAGGGACAAGTGCTCTCCGCCGTTGTTGCTCTTGCCGGGTCAGGTCATGCTGGATGTAGACTTTCTCACCGCGGTAAGTAGCTTTCGTTTTATGTTGCATGAGCTGAGACTTGGCTTGAGGCGTCAGGACAACATGTACAAGGCGAGCCGGTCTCACGCCAGTGTGCTGGCCTGTAGTACTGGCTGTAGCACTTGTGTTAGCTGTGCTGGCAGTGTCACGGCGCGGTTGCTGGCCTAGGCGGGTAGCAGACTTGATCTCACTCAGCGCTATGTTTGGCGCGAGGCTTCCAATTATGGCCGGGAGGTTCTCTGAGCTGCTCTCTGTCAGGCCGCGTACCACAACATTGTGAACCCTGCTGCACTTGTCGGTAGCTTCCGCCACAAGGTCACGGAGTGTCGCTTCTGGTGTGCCTTGTATGGGCGTATCCACCAGATTTTGGCAGGTGGCTGTGGCGACAGGATGGCGGGCAGTGATGGTGGCGAACGTCTCCTTTACCTCTGCAATGGCGGTCTTGGCGCCGTTCTCCACCCTCACTACATCGTCGGAACATTTGTCGACAGCTGTCCTGAGCCGACGATTCTCCGCTGACAGGCGGTTGATGTCAAGGCGCTGCTCGCTGACTGTCGTGTGAAGGTCATCAAATTTCTTCAGTAGGCCGGCCAAAGTGTCTTTTACAAGAGACTTCAGCTCGGTCCGGAGCTGCGCCTGGAAACTGTCCAGCATTACCTTCATCTGGCTCACGACTACTTGGCTGTCACGATCACTAGCACTGGGACTGTCGCTGGTTTGGTCCAGTGTAGCGCCCGACTTGCAGGCTGCCTTGCGTGTCCCTGACATGGGCCGGTCGACGCTCTCAGTGCTTGGGCACAGACTCTCGCTCGGGCTCTCAGGCTTTCGTTTGGTGGGCTTTGCCCTCGGCGTCGAGTCAGATGGTTCCCCGGAAATATCACTACTACATGAGCTGCGTGAAGAGCCACCCTTTTCACGGCCAGCATTATGCGAAAAATTATGCTAGCATAATCCGTCAAGGCCTAGCCTGGCTCTTGTGCAGAGACAGACACCAGCCTGATGGACTACCTAGACAACACTTTGGATGATGTCCGCCGTCTTGGCAGCAATGTGATAATTGCAGGGGACTTCAACGTGCATAATTCAGCCTGGCTACAGAGTAGCAAGACTACCCGAGCCGGTGAATGCCTGGAGGAAGTCTGCGCAGCACATCATCTTGTCCAGCATGTCACCCAGCCAACCCGCGGCAACAATACTCTCGATCTTATCATCTCCGATTTCTCACACCCCGTATGCACCACAGCCTATGCACCACTTGGACGATCTGATCATGCCGTTATCATTGCCGAGTTTCTCCAACAGCATCCACGACGCGAAGATCCTGCTGTTCGACAGGTTTGGAAATACGCCCTTGCTGATTGGCACCGCCTGAGAGCCTACCTCCGCAACATAGACTGGCCCGCCAAGATCCATGGGTGTGCGGAGCAGTCCTGTCAGCGCGTAACTGATGTCATCATGCATGGAATGAAACAGTTCATACCATCCAAAGAGCTTGTGGTGCACCAATCCAACCCTGTATGGTGGACACCGGACTGCTCTAATGCCAATCATGCCAAGGAGCGGGCATGGACGCTGTGGCGACGCAATCCCCGCAACGATAACCACAAGGTCCAGTACATCACAACTGTTAACCACGAAGTGGAAGCGTGTCATGCAGCGCGATTAGCACATCAACGTAGAATTCGCAACAAGCTTACTGCAGGTTCCCTCCGGGACAAAGAGTGGTGGTGAACCATCAAGAGCGCAGCAGGCAAGGGACGTTGCTCTGACATCCCCCTGCTGACCAACCCTGCAGGACAAGAGTTCCACTCTTCTCGTGAGAAAGCCGAGTGCTTTGCAGCGCATTTTGCGAACAAGTGTAGCCTTGGCAATAACGACCTCTGTGCTGCTGACCTGCCTGACCTGCAACGACCTGCCTATGCCACGCTAAAGCACATTCACTTCCGCGCAGCAACGGTCAAACGGCACTTGGCGAACTTGGCTGTATCAAAAGCAACTGGACCGGATGGCATCTCTGCTCGTGTGCTCAAGATGTGCTCATCTGAACTTGCAGACCCACTGGCAAAGCTCTTCACCCTCTGCTTCTTAGCCGGTGTGCAACCCGGGGCATGGAAACTTGCCCATGTAGTCCCAGCTCACAAACGGTCCTCCAGATCTTTGGCATCTAACTACCGACCAATATCACTGCTAACGATCATGTCGAAAGTCATGGAGGGCATTGTAAACACGCAACTGGTTAACTACCTAGAGAAGCATGAGGTGTTGCCAAACAGCCAGTTTGGATTCCGACGTGGTAGAGGAACCGCAGATATCTTAACCCTTTGCATGCTGAGCCCCTTTTCTCCAATCCACTGGCCGTACAGCGCACTGACTCTCTTGGTGGAGTACGCACTCACAGCTCCGAACGAAATTTATTCTGATTTTACTCAACCTTGATGGATTTTCATCGTCCTGGGCTCGTTGGAAAGATCAGGACCAAGCGAATCCATCCTGGCAGCTCTCAGCTCCATAGACACATCAGGGCCACATCCAGGTCCTCTCCGAATTACTCCACCGTGCCTCGGAACGGCACAACAACTCAATTTCACATTCTTGTTCGGCTTCTTGCCCAAATTCAACAGATTTTCACAATTCAAACTGCGCTGCAAAGCTCAGATCCAAGCGCTTCATTTGATGTCCATCACGCATGCGCCGTGCCAAAAGGGAAATCCCCTGGCACGCTCTGCAACAAAAAGAAGTTATGAACAAAAAAATTCGCGTTCACTCGGGGCCGTGATTTCCGTGTTCATCTTGTCGCCGCTCAATGAATTCTTATCCTATCGCGAAGAACTTTATACCCCCGGAAAGATGAGGTGAAGATCTTTCCAGCGGTGTATTGATTGTCGCGATGCGTTTATGTTTGACGAAGTTACGAAAGTTTGTACACTGGTCTATGCACTGCGATACAGCGCGCGTTCACTCTGGGCCGTGATTTCCGTGTTCATCTTGTCGCCGCTCAATGAATTCTTATCCTATCGCGAAGAACTTTATACCCCCGGAAAGATGAGGTGAAGAGCTTTCCAACGGTGTATTGATTGTTGCGATGCGTTTATGTTTGACGAAGTTACGAAAGTGTGTACACTGGTCTATGCACTGCGATACAGCGCGCGTTCACTCTGGGCCGTGATTTCCGTGTCCATCTTGTCGCCGCTCAATGAATTCTTATCCTATCGCGAAGAACTTTATATCCCCGGAAAGATGAGGTGAAGATCTTTCCAACGGTGTATTGATTGTCGCGATGCGTTTATGTTTGACGAAGTTACGAAAGTTTGTACACTGGTCTATGCACTGCGATACAGCCCGCGAACTTTTTGCGAGTTAACTCGTACGTAGTGGATCAGGTCATGCATAAAGTGCGAGTTAAGGTGGCTCCTACCCCTCGGGTCCAAATTTTGTTTGTTTGAAACGTGGCTACAAATGATTGTACTTTGTTCCGTTGGATATCTAGTGTACGGAGACGAATTTTTATCAAGTTCTACCGGCCGGTTTCACTCGGGGGAGGGGCCAAACATAGCGTACTCACAATAGACCCTTTGCACAATAAGCGAGAGGGGTCGAGACGGGGCATGCTGTGCACGCGCTGCACACTTGGCATGCAACCAGCATGCGTGGTTTGCTGCAGGACGTGATCAAGTTTCCTGTGACAGGCTGTGTTTTCACGGTCCCGACGAGATGTTCATGTATGTATTCTGCAGCCTTTTTTCATTTGAAGTTTTTTTAGTTCTGAAGGAAGAAGTACCGAAACGCTTTCCAAGGACCACTGTTGGGTTCTTGTTTGCAGCAACCGTCATCCCTAACGTTAGTCTAAGGAACCCACTTGTCTTTCCATGCGTTCCCTGGTGATGCTGGCATTCCACACTCTGGAATCCTGGCTATCTGGCGAGAAGAGGGCCGCAGTGCTGCGATATCGTTCCCAGTTTTGTGCTCGGAACACTTTATCCATGACGACTTTCATCCGACCTTGCTTTTGCGAAGATATGGAAGTTGAACGCCCTGCCAAGAGACTCTGGAGCTTGAGAAAAAGGCATGACCCATCCCTGTCTTCGCTATTGGAAGATCGACTGCTTGCTGGCGCTGCTCGAGCTGTTGGTGTTGAAGTGGAGAGAGACGCAGCCTCATCGTTCAGGTGTGCGGAGAAAGTCATCTGAGTTCGAGCTGTGGCTGTGTGCACGATATGACAGACTTTCACATTATGCACATAGCCACCAAAGTAAAACTCATGGACACTATCCACGGGCCTGTTCACTTGTACTACTCCATCAGCTCCCTCTTCACTGTCGTCGGCGACTTGCCCCTGCGTTGGAGACAAGCAAGCATGCTGTGGCACTCACTCTGGGAAACAGAGGTTCATCACTCATCCACTGGGACGCATGAAATGTTGGGCATGATGAAGGTACACTCGAGGAAGTGGTGCCCTTCTTAGTTCTAGGAGCATTAGGGTTCTGAGAAGTGTTCTCTACATCGACAGGGGAGAGAAGGTAACGAAAAGAAAAATAATTTTCAATCTACAGTAATCCGAAATATCCACTGAATGCGGAAAACTTACCTCTCCAACAACTCCTTCTTTTTCCAGACAGATACGCACCCTCATTCAGCAGAAAACTGTTCAGTTCCTTCACAGACCATTCTTCATTTGACAGTTCGTCCACGGGTTCCACAGCCATTGATGGCAAACCACTCGACACTCTCTCCTCCATCTCCAAAATGGAAAAATACAGTGTTCCACCATGCTCAACAACTGATACTCTGCACAAAAATCGAAGAGGATGCCCCGTCTCGGATCACGTGACCGTTATTGTGCAAAGGGTCTATTGCCAATTTAGGCCAAAAAATACCGGAAAACCAGTTTTTTGGCCGTAGCACTGGTAGTTACCCCCTTTTTCTTGATGACGAACACCAGGACAGTAGTATACTTGCTAAATATCAGCATTAGCTGTAGAAGTGGGTAGAATTCTGCTAGAAGGTGACTTTTTTTCTCTTTTCGGAATCATCCCATTTCAGCGCACACGTCCCACATATTAGCCCCGCCCACAAGTATTTGACACTGGACTTGCCCTGTATTCGATGGTTATGCTATCATAACCTAATAATGGTACTGTGTAGCAAGTTTGAGCAGGTTCTACCGAAGGTAACTCGTGAAATAAAACTTTGAAGTTTCAAGTGATGCCATATTTCAAGAATCAGCACATTGCACTGGGACATTGTCCAACGCCTTAGAACCCCTGACTCCACCATATGACAGATACGTGTCTTACAATAATTGATTGCAACATCTTCCGAACATAGTAGTAGAGCTTTGGATCAAGTTTTAGCAGTTTCCACCGAAGCTAACTACCAAAACAGAACTTTGAAGTCGCCCACATACTAAATGCCATAGCTGAGCATGTGCATTGAGTGTATGGTCTAAAGGTTTTCACAACTAGCTCCAATGCGGCAGATACTTGGCTTACATTACTTGATTGCAACATCTTTAGAACATAGTAGTAGAGCTTTGGATCAAGTTTAGACAGTTTCTACCGAAGCAAACTACCAAAATAGAACTTTGAAGTCGCCCACATACTAAATGCCTTAGCTGAGCATGTGCATTGAGTGTATGGTCTAAAGGTTTTCACAACTAGCTCCAATGCGGCAGATACTTGGCTTACATTACTTGATTGTAACATCTTCAGAACATAGTAGTAGAGCTTTGGATCAAGTTTAGACAGTTTCTACCGAAGCAAACTACCAAAATAGAACTTTGAAGTCGCCCACATACTAAATGCCATACATGTAGATGAGCATGTGTATTGAGTGTACATGTATGTTCTAGTGTTTTTCACAACTTTCTCCAACATGAAGCCGATAGTGATGTGGAATTTGTTGACTGCTTTGTCCAAAACATAGTGCTGAAGCAATGCACATTAGGCACTTTCTACTGGTAATGTAATTATTATATTATACAGTGTTTGCTGCCAACATAGCAAGAAATTCTTCTATACTAAATGCGTATTCCACGGGGTACGGTCCAATGGCTTTTCACTTCACATCTAGCCAATGTTCTTCGTGCATTACTTGAATGCTTAGTCTCCGTGGTTATGAAGCTAAGAGCCACACTGGAGAAGTTTCTACTGAAGCTAACTATCAAAAATCTAAAATTTCCAAGATGCTACTATTACATCAAGTAGCTGTGTGCAATGCCACTCTGTTGAACACAGTAAGCAAAATCGAGTCACTAAAACCCTATTTGCCAGATACAAGCTGTTGAGACTGATAGCAGCTGTATGATCTGATATGGATGGTGGTTCCACACTGACCAGCACATGTACACGCGCACAGGCAGAAGAACACGCAAGTAATACACCTAACGTTACTTCGAAGTACACTGTGTACATCATGTAAATACAAGCGTATATACAAGCATCACTCCTGTTCTCCACAACCGGCAGTCCTGGGCCACTCCAGCTGGTCAGAGTGCAATAATTTCTGCAGCAGGCTTGACTTGGAAAGCTACTCACAACTGCCATGGCTGCAACATAAGTATTACCAGCGCTGTTACAGTGCTACTTGTATTACTATTATTGTCAATCCATTGTGGTGCATGGCACTCGTTTTCAACAACCGAGTTTATGTCATTAGTTGCATATCCAACGCCAGCAGAAAAAAGAGGGGGTGGGGGCAAATTACCACGATTCAACACTAGTCATACTGAACGGCGTTATGCCATGCCAGGCACGCACACAAAACGCCCGCGCGAGCGCGCATGCATGTACACACCCGGGTGACACACATTGATGCGACTTTACATAGCCTGCACTGTCGTTCTATGTCATAGGAGTGAGTGCACACACATATATAATGTACATGTAGATTGCCTAATTTTGCATACGTAATAAAATTGTATATGTATACACACATGTGCGTGCACAAGTATAGATAAACTCAACGGCATACGCATGAGTGTGTGCCAGTAGGGCCACATGCCAAGTATCGGATTAGTCTGTGAAAGTTGCACGGCACGACAAACTTTCGGACAGTCTAAAGATATGACACAATGAATGTGGAACACCCTCCAGTGTGTAAGACCATTAATATTTTCATATCTATTTCGCAGCGTTTGTGATTTTCGGAGCGTCCCTGTTGATATTTGATGTCCTCACTTGGTTGATGACACAGTCACAAATTATCAAATTCACCTCCAATGCCATCCAATCTGCGTTCCGCGATACATGTACAGTGAACGGTGTTGAGGAAAGCCATGCAGCAATAAAACAGTCGAGACTCCCAACCAGAGGCTACAATTCAAAAGCGTATTGAAGTACGAATTGTTGTAAACAATTTTCAAGACACAATTACAAAATTTGAAGTGCGTCTTGAAACGTGTTTGAAGTGCTTCGATGTATTTACCTTCGATCTCCCTGAATCGATCCATCCACAGCTACCTGACGAATTTGCTAGTCAGTGCGGGAGATGATCGAGCAAGTTATACTATTTGAAGGTCGCGAGATGTCAGTGGCACTGACAGGAAATCTACACAAGCGTGTTCTGAAATAATTTTCTAATACTCAGGCATGATTCAAGAGCGGACTTTGATTTCTCCCTTCTTGTGGTACGAGCACCAGTCGACATTGCATTCTTGGAAAATCTTATGCGAGTGCTGCCTTCCCCTTTCATAGAAAGAACGAGTGAAGAGGGACACTAGCAGCAGGTTCTAGCTAGGTCGCCAGAATTGCAGAAAAGCGAGAAGACGTTCAACAACGATTGATCGCACAAAAATCATCGCTACCGAAAAATTTACTGAAAATCTACACTTTTCAAACACTTTTCAAACGATGCGCGCGCAGAGGGTGTGAGCCACCTTAAGGTGGCTCACACCCTCTGCGCGCGCATCGTTTGAAAAGTGTAGATTTTCAGTAAATTTTTCGGTAGCGATGATTTTTGTGCGATCAATTATTGTTGTAGGAAACGTCTTCTCGCTTTTCTGCAATTCTGGCGACCTAGCTAGAACCTGCTGCTAGTGTCCTTCTTCACTCGTTCTTTCTATGAAAGGGGAAGGCAGCACTCGCAGAAGATTTTCCAAGAATGCAATGTCGACTGGTGCTCGTACTATAAGAAGGGAGAAATCAAAGTCCGCTCTTGAATCACGCCTGAGTCTTAGAAAATTATTTCAGAATACGCTTGTGTAGATTTCCTGCCAGTGCCACTGACATCTCGCGACCTTCAAATATAACTTGCTCGATCATCTCCCGCACTGACTGGTAAATTCGTCGGGTAGCTGTGGATGGATCGATTCAGGGAGATCGAAGGTAAATACATCGAAGCACTTCAAACACGTTTCAAGACGCACTTCAAATTCTGTAATTGTGTCTTGAAAATTGTTTACAACAATTCGTACTTCAATACGCTGTTGAATTGTATCCTCTGCTTGGGAGTCTCGACTGTTTTATTGCTGCATGGCTTTCCTCAACACCGTTCACTGTACATGTATCGCGGAACGCAGATTGGATGGCATTGGAGGTGAATTTTATAATTTGTGACTGTGTCATCAACCAAGTGAGGACATCAAATATCAACAGGGACGCTCCGAAAATCACAAACCCTGCGAAATAGGTATGAAATGGTCTTACACACTGGTGGGTATTCCACATTCATTGTGTCATATCTTTAGACTGTCCGAAAGTTTGTCGTGCCGTGCAACTTTCACAGACTAATCCGATAATTGGCATGTGGCCCTATCGCCACACACTCATGCGTATGCCGCTGAGTCTATCTATATGTGCACGCACATGTGTGTATACTTACACAATTTTATTACGTATGCAAAATTAGGCAATCTACATGTACATATATGTGTGTGCACTCACTCCTATGACATAGAACGACAGTGCAGGCTATGTAAAGTCGCACGAATGTGTGTTACCCGGGTGTGTACATGCATGCGCACTCGCGCGGGCGTTTTCTGTGCGCGCCTGGCATGGCATAACGCTGTTCAATATGACTAGTGTTGAACCGTGGTAATTTGCCCCACCCCTTCTTTTTTCTATTGGCGTTGGATATGCAACTAATAACATAAACTCGGTTGTTGATAACGAGTGCCATGCACCACAATGGATTGACAATAATATAATACAAGTAGTGCTGTAAAAGCGCTGGTAATACTCATGTTGCAGCCATGGCAGTTGTGGTTAGCTTTCCAAGTCAAGCCTGCTGCAGAAATTATTGCACTCTGACCAGCTGGAGTGGCCCAGGACTGCAGGTTGTGGAGAACAGGAGTGATGCTTGTATATACGCTTGTATTTACATGGTGACTTCGAAGTAGCATTAGGTGTATTACTTGTATGTTCTTCTGCCTGTGCACGTGTACATGTGCTGGTCAGTGTGGAACCGCCATCCATATCAGATCATACAGCTTAGCTGCTATCAGTCTCAACAGCTTATATCTGGCAAATAGGGTTTTAGTGACTCAATTTTGCTTACTGTGTTCAACAGAGTGGCATTGCACACAGCTACTTCATGTAATAGTAGCATCTTGGAAATTTTATATTTTTGATAGTTAGCTTCAGTAGAAACTTCTCCAGTGTGGCTCTTAGCTTCATTACCACGGAGACTAAGCATTCAAGAAATGCACGAAGAACAGTGGCTAGATGCGAAGTGAAAAGCCATTGGACCGTACCCAATGGAATACGCATTTAGTATAGCAGTATTGCTTGCTATGTTGGCAGCAAACACTGTATACTTGCATTACCAGTAGAAAGTGCCCAATGTGCATTGCTTCAGCACTGTGTTTTGGACAAAGCAGTCAAAAAATTCCACATCAGTATTGGCTTCATGTTGGAGAAAGTTGTGAAAAACACTAGAGCATACATGTACACTCGATACACATGCTCAGCTACATGTATGGCATTTACTATGTGGGCGACTTCAAAGTTCTATTTTGGTAGTTAGCTTCGGTAGAAACTGTCTAAACTTGATCCAAAGCTCTACTACTATGTTCTGAAGATGTTGCAATCAAGTAATGTGAGACACGTATCTGCCGCATTGGAGCTAGTTGTGAAAACCTTTAGACCATACACACAATGCACATGCTCAGCTATGGCATTTAGTATGTGGGCGACTTCAAAGTTTTATTTCGGTAGTTAGCTTCGGTGGAAACTGTTAAAACATGATCCAAAGCTCTACTACTATGTTCTGAAGATGTTGCAATCAAGTAATGTAAGACACGTATCTGCCGCATTGGAGCTACTTCGAAGTAGTTGTGAAAACCTTTAGACCATACACACAATGCACATGCTCAGCTATGGCATTTAGTATGTGGGCGACTTCAAAGTTCTATTTCGGTAGTTAGCTTCGGTGGAAACTGCTAAAACTTGATCCAAAGCTCTACTACTATGTTCTGAAGATGTTGCAATCAATTATTGCAAGATACGTATCTGTCATATGGTGGAGTCAGGGGTTCTAAGGCGTTGGACAATGTCCCAGTGCAATGTGCTGATTCTTGAAAATATGGCATCACTTGACACTTCAAAGTTTTATTTCAAGAGTTACCTTCGGTAGAACCTGCTCAGACTTGCTACACAGTACCATTATTAGGTTATGATAGCATAACCATCGAATACAGGGCAAGTCCAGTGTCAAATACTTGTGGGCGGGGCTAATATGTGGGACGTGTGCGCTGAAATGGGATGATTCCGAAAAGAGAAAAAGGCCACCTTCTAGCAGAATTCTACCCACTTCTAAAGCTTATGCTGGTATTTAGCAAGTATAGTACTGTCCTGATGATGGACATCAAGAAAAATGGGGTAACTACGAGTGCTACGGCCAAAAAAGTGATTTTCCGGTGTTTTTTGGCCTAAATTGGCAATTGTGAGTATGCTATGTTTGGCCCCTCCCCCGAGTGAAACCGGCCGGTAGAACTTGATAAAATTTTGTCTCCGTACACTAGATATCCTGCGGAACAAAGTACAATCGTTTGTAGCCACGTTTCAAACAAAAAAAAATTGGACCCGAGGGGTAGGAGCCACCTTAACTCGTACTCAGCACGCAAAGGGTTAACGGCTCTCCAACATGAATGGGTCCGCACCATAAGTACTGGCGGTTGTGTCCAGGTCCTCGCCGTGGATATTGCCGGTGCGTTTGACCGGGTATCGCACACGTACACAGGAGTGCTGTACAAAGCAAAGCAGGCCGGCGTCGACGGACGCCTGCTTGTATGGCTACAGGACTACCTCACCAACCGAAACATCCGCGTTGTGGTTGGAGGCCAGACGTCAGATGCTCAACCCATCCAGGCTGGTGTCCCCCAAGGCAGCATCCTAGGACCCAGCCTCTTCCTTCTATACACCTGTGACATTGAACAATGTTTAACTCCAGGAACGCAGCTGAGCAGCTTTGCAGACGACACCACACTCTACAGCTTAGTACAGCCAACTGACGATCTCCAACAGTCCACCGCCTCCCTCCAAGGGTCCCTCAACAGTCTTGAGGAGTGGGGCCGCAAGCAAGTGGCGTATCTGTTTTGAGCCAGCCAAGACACAGCGCATGACTCTACATCTCAAGCACGTTCCCCCCCTGCACTCCACCAGTCACCTTTGGAGGTGAAGCACTCCAGGAGACAGATACCCTGAAGCTGCTGGGAGTCATGCTCGACCCCACTCTCTCCTACAGAGCGCACACTCGCAGTGTTGCACTGCGCGCCTCCCAAAGGCTGGGTTTCCTAAGAAAGGCAGCACCCATCCTGGACGACCATGGTCGAGTGACGGTCTACAAGGGATTCGTGCGACCCCTACTTGAATATGCCCCACTGGCCTGGTCGAGCGCAGCCGCAACTAACATGGCCCAGCTGGACAAGGTTCAGCAACGTGCCCTGCATTTCCTGGGACCTGGAGCCATCCTCCAAAGTCTTCAGCTTCGTCGGATGGTGGCAGCCCTGTCATACTTGTTCAAGCTGCACTACATTCCAGGGCCTCCCCAGGTAAAGGCCATGCTGCCACCAACCAAGCCCCCTGCCGTAGCTAGCATGTGCACACGGCAAACACGTCAGACGCACCATGCCTTTCAGCTGAAGTGGACACCCCCTCGCACAGCCCCTGACTACCTCCTGCGATCCTTCCCCTTCTTCGCCATCACACCCTGGAACAACCTGCCTGCGGACCTCCTGCTTCACGAGCCTCATTCAAGACGCCTCCAAACCTTCAAGGTCAACGTATGTAAGGATCTAATCCGAAAGAGATGGCTGTGGTCCACACAGTACCTGTGACGATGATATTGAGATTTGAGACCCATTTAGTATTTACCTCTCTACTACTACTTGCTTGTTACGATTACTGTCCTCTTTCTTCATTTTCCCTTCTGGTTTAGTCATTATTATTATTATTCACACATATCCGCCGGATGAGTACGCGTGGCCCATGCACCATGGGGACCCACGAATACAAACCAGCATATGTTCCCTCAGCAATACAAGCAAGCAAGCACGCAAAGATAAATGAGAGCACGTATTAATTTATATTATTTGGTGCAATACTAGCGCCCCTTTCTCGCACCAAATTATTATTTTTGCTACCTGACCATGCACCCCCCCCCCCTTTTTTTTCGATGCCAGGTTGCAACGCTAACGCCGAGACCCCTGGTCGGTCGAGTTGCTCCCTGTACATCGGCACGTCGTCCCTACATCCCCTGTGTCTTGTCTTGTGTTTGTCTCCACATGTCTCTTTGTAGGGCTGTGTTCCCAATAAAAAATAAAAAATAAAAAAATAAAAAAATAAATAAACCCGTATACCATAGGACTCCCTGGTTCAAGCCCCAACCCCCCCCCCCCCCCCCCTGCGGACTCCGATCGGCGGGATTCGCCTCCCCAACAGTCGGCAACACTGGCAACAGGCAACAGCTGCAAAGACAGTGCAAGCCTACGACTCGACTCCCGCCGATCGGAGTCCGCAGGGGGGGAGGGCTTGAACCAGGGAGTCTTATGGTATACGGGTTTATACGACTCCCTGCAGGCCTGGCTTGAACTGCCTCATATTGTAACGTTGACGTTTTGCATGGAGGTGTTGCCGGTCCAAGCTAGCCTGGCTAACCTAGGCTATACTACGAAGCCCCCAAACGTATGGCCATGCCAACCACGCGGCTTTGTCGACGGAGTAAGGTGGATCTTGGCAGATAGCCAACACTTTCACCAGGAGTTCATAACTAACTTATGAACTTATGAACTCTTGCTTCCACATCAGCGTGTCAGGCATTGCCATGCCGTCTGCCGGGTCTGGGCATCGTCAAGCTCACTGCTATGTCGTGCCAATACAAGTCATCTCTTGTGATAAAACCTTTACTGGCTTTAGTCCAAAATATTCTCGTTGGTCAATGGTCATCATGCCCTTGGCAACGCAATTCGAGATGTCCGGAAGCAACGAAATGCAACTAGGCTTGAAATACCGAGAGCTATGTCGGCAGAGTTGGATTGCCTTGTTGGCAATTGCCCAGAGTACGTAAGTGTATTGAGTTGGCGAGGGAAAACGGAGCATCCGCATGGCTGCCCTGCAGACCCTTGAAGCAGTATTCATTCAAGTGACCAATACGGAATACATGTATCGTGATGGACTTTATCTTCAGTATTTTTGGTTGCCGCGCAGACTTCCGCAGTACTGTGTGTGTGGAACAGAGCAGTCGATATGTCACACACTATCCTGCTCTTGTGATGGTCTTCCATCAATGCGGCGACGTAATGAGATTCGGACGTAACTACTATGATGCTTATGAGCAACCTGTTTAAAAACAGGTTGCTCATAATGTGACCATAGAGCCGATCCTCCAACCGTAGTCGGGGGAATCATTCAGACACCGCACACAGGCGACGATGGAAGATCAAACCAGATTGGATGCTCGAAGTCAGTGGGTAGTAGTGGGCAGCAGGCTTGAACGCTCTTTAAATAATTGATGTACGGGTTTTCAACCCGTGTGCGTCCTCAAACCTGGCTGCACCACTTGCCTACAGAGCTCGTAAAATATTACTTCAAAGTATTTTAAGACTCCCTGGTATTATAGAGTGTGGTATTTTACTACAGTGAAACCTGTCTATGACTATGGCGACCGCTCAAGGGATCGACCTTCGAAACGTGGTACAGGTGGTCTTCTTATCCAGGATCAGTTGACTGGAGGTAGCATCCCTTGGTCCTGGTTGTAGTGGTCCCCTGGGACAGGTGGTCCCCTGGGACAGGTGGTCGCCTTATCCGAGTGGTCACCTTCACAGGTTTTACTGTATTTTACTACTGCCTGGTGCAAATCAATCTGCACCTACATAGTGACTTTGCAATGTTCAGCCCCTTCATCCTTCATCACTTTTGTCGACTGGCTCCACGCAGGTAACACCGTAACTGGAAAAAAACTAGATTGGTTAGAATGGCCAAGAGCAAGTGGAAAACTGTGAAAAAAAGAGTCACTCGTCTGCGGCTTGAACTCAGCTGAATGAGCTTGGTAAAGCCTTGATAAAACTTTTGTGACTGTGATATAAAATTTAATATTCAAGGGACAACTTTGATTTGCCTGTGAAAGTGTGCATAGACAAAAATCATCAATCAGTATACAATAAAATAACACTCGATTTACAAAAAAAGACTGGTGCATAGACTATGAAGGAAACTGGGATGAAAAACTGCCCGATTGAATGTTTCAACGGTTACATCATACGGGGCACCGGATCAGCTCATTCAGGTCAGCTTAGGCCCAGACAGCGCGCATCTGCCAGTGGGACATGACGCCATAGTGGTAGTTGGTCGAGTTGGCCTTCTTCACCGACATCAGGTTGGTGTTGAGGTCGAGAACGGGTGGCTCGGCCATGCCCTCCTCTGCACTGCCCCAAGAGCACGGCGGAATTCCGACCACGTAACCAGCTTCGTTCATCGGCTCATCGCCTTCACCGAGGATCGGCTTGACAGCACAGATCAGCTCACCGGTGTCTGCATTGTAGAGCTCCATGCTCATGCATGCCGGCCCGTGGCAATGGCCACTGGCATGAACCATGGCAATCTTCTGCGACTGCGGGAATGTCGGCGAGCTCGGTGCGCACCACGCATCGGCGCGGTCCTTGCACTTGCGGATCATGTCCTTCACCTGCCAGCGTCCAGTGATTGTGTACACACAGTCTTCTGAGGATGTTCCATTCAAGCACTTCGGAACATCGTACTCTCCATGGTTGGCTTCAACCTCGTGGAACACAAAGAAGGCGTTCTTGTCTTCCGGTTGAGGATCTTCGTAGAAGAAGCGGAACATCATGTGGAATGTGTCGTTAGCTGGAGGCACATCTTGGTCAGCGTCGAGCAGTCTCACACCATGATGGCAGCAGAATAGTCCACCATTGTAGGTCTCGATGCTGCAGCTTGGGTTCTTCTGTGCGGCAACATCAGTCTCTGGCTCTGACATGCAATCACTGGTAAATGGAAGGCCGTTGATGCTGCCGGCAACCTTTCCACGGCACACACACGACGGGGCACCAAGCTCCACTAAAAGCAGAGCACTGCCCTCGCGGTTATCACCGTGGAAGGAGATTGTCTTGGTGGCATTGTTCCTTGCACTGATGAAGCTGAAGCCAGTCACCTTGGGGTTGAACGTGTAATGATCTGCCGTAGCCCCCTTGAGTGTGCGAGTTAGTTCCACAGTTCTCTTACCATCGACCACTGTGTTGGAAACTATGGTGATGGAAGGTGGGCTGAGGACACGGCCAGGGTCATGATTTGCTAGCTTTCTCTCCTCAACGGTTCCGTCTCCGTTGACGATGATTGCGTACGGCGCATCCTTCATGGCTGTGGCACCGAAGCCAACACCAAACCAGCCAACACTCGGGCCTGTAATGGTGATGGTAGCTTTGTCCGCCTTGCCATCCAGGTCAACATGTAGATCAACTTCTGCTGACTGCGATCCAACAGCACGCACTGCCTCTCCGCTGTTATCGCCGCATAGCATTGTGGAGTTGCTGAATGCGTTGAAGAACACATCATAGCCCCTGGGGCCAGCTAGGACGAAACAGCCGTTGGGACTTGTGCCGTTGTTGATTGTGTGAGCGCTCATAGCCGGTGCCAAACCCAGTGCTTTGGCTGCAGTGAAGCACTCATCAGGTGTGGACACTGGATCCGAACAGGTGCCCGTGATTTGAATCTCGTGGCTGGTGAAGACCTTCTCTGTTCGCGTGGTGCACGGGCACTCCATTAGACCACTGTAGTTGGCTCCTGGTGGTGCCATGGAAGTGCGTGGGAGAGGGCCCCCACGACCTGGGCCGTTTGGATTCTTCGTGTTGATCATCATGGGTCGGAGGTCGAACGTAGTTGGCGATTCGATCAGCTGCGTGAAGCCCTTGGCCAAGTATTTGAATGATCGACGATGTTCGTTTCCATTTCCCTCAACGAAGAGCTGGGCGGTGGGGATAAGTGAGTCCGGAGTTGGGTCGGAAGGTAGAGATCGAGGCTGGTATAGCGGTGAATGGCGATGAGCTGGAGAGACGCGGTAGTCTTCGAGGTAGGTTCGCTTGCCCACGTAAGCCAAGGCACTATTGACACCTTGCAGAAAAGCTCCGTAATGATGGTTGTACTGTTCGTAACACGGGACCGATTCGTAGGTACCGTCGGCTTTTGCTCTGACCACATCAGCCTCCACGCCAATGATGGATGCCACCTTGCCCTTGTATCGCTGCACGAAGTCTTCCGGCAAAGGCACTGCGTCTTGTTTTGTCCAGTAAACTTGCGAGTATTGCGTGGTCATGGGCTGAGAAAGGACATCGAAGTACTCACCGCGGTGTTTCATTGGTGGAGCGTTGGGAAGCGGGTTGGCGATCACGTACGGGTACGGATTGCGACTGACCGCCGGCTGCTGAACTCCCAGCACCACTGCAACTACTAACAGCAGCAGTAACAGGGTAACAAGTACCCTCGCCATGACTGCAAACAAACACTAGCTGAACTGACAACACTCGTACCGTTACGAACCTCCCGAACGCCTTCTCTTTCTGAAAAATGATGAAATCTTTCACTGCTAATCTTGGCAGATAGCCAACACTTCCAGCGTGTCATGGTCATAATGCATGTCTTATGAGATGAAACGACACGTGAACACTGTCAATGTCATGATCGATCAATGACAAGAGTACAAGGAACCGAGTGTATATAGAGATTTATACCTCACTCCATATACACTTACAGTCTTAGGCATGCTCTCCCTTAGTGGTGTATATATCTCCATATACATGTACACCGCTAAGGGGAATTAGCAGTAGTTGTCAGCGAGGAACAAGCCATTAGGAGGTCACACACGGTGAATATGGAGAGGTATAAATATATTATAACAAAGGGACCTCGTGTATATCGAGATATATACACCAGTTATAAAAACCTCGGCTTCGCCTCGGTTTTCATACTGGTGTATATATCTCTTTATCGCCTTCTTAGTATTTGACCCCACTAATTTCCCTGATACCTAAGCGGTCAAATATATCGCGTATTTGACTGCTTAGTCAAATACACAATATTTTGACTACTTATATTTGACTCCTTAGAACTTCTTGCAGCTTGGACTTAGAAATTTTCTCTCCAACTTAGAAAAAGAAATTTTTGAAGAAAGCAGAAATACACAAGATGGGATTCGAACCCACAACCATGTGAATCTCAGTCACTCTTTCTTACCACCCAGCCACTGTGCTACCGATGCTGAACTTAGTTTAAACAATGACCTTGATCCTGCAATGCCGTACAATGCGGTATAGGCTATAGTATAATAATTAGAATTACAAGGATATGTCGTATATGAAGAGAAACTATTGCGTGGAGAACACGATAAATAGATTATACTATTTATAGACCTCATAGTTGGTCTATACAGGATATATAGACCTCGTAAAAGACCTCGGGGGACCTCGGTCTTTTACTCGGTCTATATATCCTGTATAGACCTCCTAACCGGTCTATAATCTATACATATACACTCGGTTCCTTGTTATAATATATACATATACACCAGTATGAAAACCGAGGCGAAGCCGAGGTTTTTATAACTGGTGTATATATCTCGATATACACGAGGTTCCTTTGTTATAATAATTATATTTATACCTCTCCATATTCACCATGTGTGACCTCCTAAAATGGCTTGTTCCTCGCTGACAACTACTGCTAATTCCCCTTAGCGGTGTATATGGAGATATATACACCACTAAGGGAGAGAATGCCTAAGACTGTAAGTGTATATGGAGTGAGGTATAAAAACTGATATGCACAGTTGCACACTCTGGTTTATGTCCTCTTGCTATTGTTGACCTTACTACTACTATACTAGTATACTGTACATGGCAGAAAAAATCTTTTTTTCTATTTACATGTACAGTAGATCTACGAGTACGCAGTGGAGATTGGATACAACGACACTCCTTCGGGAGAAGACCAAAATTAATGTCGCTATATTCGATCTGTCACTAAACCCGATCTTCACATTTAGGGCGCGTCACTCTTTGACTCTTCGAGGCGTTCCGTTTTTCTGAAGAGGTAGCCTTATTGGCCTCTTCAGAAAAACGAAACTCTTCGAAACTCCACAACCTCATCCGATGGGAGAGGTGGATTAGTTCTGAAGAGTTTGGAATAGCTACATGTACGTACAGTATGTACGTCATGTGTACGTCGAGATGGTCGATCTGATCGGACGTCATTATCGCCATGACAATTCCACTGAAAAACTCTAAAATGATAGAAACCGTTCTACAGTATTGGGACCGTACTACCGGTACTAGCAAGAGTACAATAACCCCCATTATGTACTCTTGGTACTAGTAATCTCTTTTAAAAATTTGCTCGAACAGTTGATGAACGCCCCCTTAGTATGCAATATCAAACTGACAGAAATGAATTACAGATATGCATGTATTTGCTACACTGTACTAGGACTAGTAGGAGTTGTTCGGTTGAAGAAGTGACGCTCTTCTCTTGGCCTAGGCTAGTCTCATCACCCCAATGGCTAAGTTACATGTATTTCCTGTACTACAGTCCCTATCATTATGGCTACATATCTCTTTTCCGAGCTCCCGGTTTCTTCTGGTACCATGCATAATACCATGATTGAGTGTGGCCCAAGGGAAGGCTAGGCTCGTGCCGATGCCAAGGCGAAAGGGATGATGACTACGCGCCAGTTGAAACTAGACTACCGCGATCAAAAGTTCATAAATTATGGACTCTTGCTGAGATCATTAGAGATACAATCATGGACATGCAGCGACACCGTGTAAAACTATGGACTGAGATGCATTCCGGAAAATACGAGTGCAGTAACCGGGTTTCTCGGTTAGTTTCGGTTCAATCTGCCAACGCACTTTTACAATGTGTTACGTATTAAAGTTAGTTGTTGGACAGTCCTAGTCACACCACTGTATACATGTACCACTGTTATGTATACTGATACCCTCTCGCCAAGCACACAAATACATGCTCATCGGCACACACGGTTGCATGTATACTTCCATCACACACTGTTACATGCCCTCCATCCCACACTGCTACATGGCCAGTGTTTCCTTTGACATTTTCCGGACTTGCTCAGTTCGGTTTGCTTCCTGTGAGAGGCTGCTCTGTGTGGATGATGTAGATGGTCGCGAGGTGCTGAAGGACAATTCCAAGCCGAGCACATTCCAGACGGACCGGCCCACTGCTTATGGATCGGCCGACCGTTATGGTTGTTCCGTGCATTTGACCGCTAGTCCGGTCAGGGGGCTCAAACAGCATTCCCGGTGCGGGCCTGGTGATTGGTTGATCGCCACGGAATTTGTCCTGTGCGCATCAAGCGATGGGCTACGACCCGGTTGATGCGTCTCAGGCTGGGGTGGAGGAACAGCAACATCGCGACTCAGTCCCTGCACTCGACTGGCACGACTTCCATTGGCATTGGCATCGGGTAGGCTGACCGTAGCTTTCCGGGAGACCACACTGGATCACCCCGACGCCTTGGGGCCCTACTGCCTACCTGGCAGTGTCTGTTCTGGATGCCGCTGGAGTGGATTCTGTGCTGTAACTTGCTCAAAGTCTTTGGCTGTGTGGCTATCTTGCCTTCCTCGCTAGTCGGCTGTGTTGCCATTCTGGCGTCACCACTGTGTCCGTTCTGGTGACCAGTCTGTGAGCGTATAACAAGAGACCAACATTTATACATCCCGCTTACAATGACCGTGACCAAGCAGACAAACTCAATTGCCAAGCAGCACACAGTTCTTGTGTGCTGTGAATCTGAGCTCAGTTGAGTTCTCAATCACTGGCACAGTACAACACCGTTGCCAGCCATTTGGAAAAAAACCTCCAACTTCAATGAATCTTTGCATGCTGTGTGAATGAATATTATTATTATTAACTTAATTAAGGCTATGCCGCTTACTTCGCGGTATCTTACCATTTTTCCCCCCGATTGGCGTTAGCCTTTGGGTAACCCTGAAATAAAGATTATTATTATTATAATATACACACGCAAACCGTTAGAAATGGGTTGCAATGCTGCCCTAGTCCTATTGCCAGTATTGGCAAGAGTACATAAACCTCTTAATTTCAATGGCTAACTAATAATTATTACTTACGTGAAGTGCCCTTCCACATTCGATGGTGAGTTCAAGACATGCATTTTGCAGATATATTCCCAGTGAGCCATGAACGGAGACTCCCTCGACTTAGGCCTCGGCCTTTGGGGAATCCATAAATAAATAAATAAATAAAAAGAGGCAAATTCAGAAGCAAACGCTGAACTTTTGGGAGATGTCCTATACTGTGGCTGCTAAAATACTATTCCAAATCGACAAGAAGCGCTATGTATGGTCCTTCAATAGCAGGTGTGTATATAACACTTAACAGCCTCATTGGGCAACTGCCCTTGTTTTTCGGATGCCAATTTTATTATTATTCTCGCAGTGTAATGGTGGAGGTGACTCAACATTCTCAAAAAGGACCTGATTATGCCAAAAATAATTATGCTGTAAATGTGCATGTACATGTACATGTATGTTAACCAGCTATTTTCTTCCGGATGATCGATGGCGAGCTACAAAATTAATTATTATTATTATAATACTGAAATAATTACTCGTACGTACATACATGTTGTAACCGTTTGAAGGTATTCTTGGAAAAGACAATGCTTGCTCAAGGCAACACAACTGATATAGGGCACTTCGTGCCCTAAGGTGATAACGCGCGTGCTGACAGGATAGGGAAAGGTGCAAGATACAGAGCTAGAGGGCAGATAAGGTTAGCGCTAACAGGGAACTGTTACACCATCCCTCCCTCCTAAGCGAGGCACAGGTGCCTCCAGGGAGTCGAGGAATATGTGGAAAGGGAATAATCAAAATGAAATCGTGTCAACCCAACAACGCTCATCTAATTGAAGCACCGTGCAAGGTAACCAAGGACAGTCAGGCGAGTGAAGATAACGGAAATGGGGAAAATCTAAAACAGGAGGGGAATGGATTGCTTAACACAACAAGGATCAAGTGGGAATTCTCAAGGTACACGTGCGATTGAATTTGAGCGAGTAACATTTCGCGGTAACCATAGTGTCACTAACATGCCCTGGACGCCCTGTAACGCCTCAGAGCAACTATCGGCCTACCGGCCTCGTCCAGCAAGTTCTCTTCTGGCTCCCAGGTGGCTTCGTCGTCTGGGTACCCTTGCCACTTGACAAGGTACTGAGTCTGATGCCTTCGCTGGCGATCGTCAAGAATCTTCTCCACCATGTATCTGGTCTGACCGTGCAAGTCGGTGAACGGTGGCGGGGGTGGCTGCCGCCTGCCGGGAATAGTATTCTGCTCATACCGGCGCAGAGCAGTGACATTGAAGACAGGGTGGCACCGAATAGCGCTGGGTAGATCCAGCTGATAGGCGTTGGGTCCGATCTTCTTGATGATTGGGTAGGGCCCGAACCACTTAGGGCGTAGCTTCTGTGAAGGCTGATCCCGGGCTTCTGCGGTTGTTAGAAAATCCTTGTACACCAGCACCATGTCGCCAACCTTCAGGTTGCTGGGCACCCTTCCCCTGTCTGCATACTGAGCTTGTCTAGCCTGAGCGGCAATCATGACGTCCTTTGCCAACTTGACGGCATCCGCCCGATCCTGGATCCAGTCTGGGGCACTCCCTCCTCCCCTCCGTGCCAGGAAATCTGGTGGGGACTTGGGATTAAGTCCATAATTTAGATAAAACGGCGTGCTAGAAGTGGAAGACTGATATGAACTATTAATTGCAAATTCGCAAAGAGGCAGAAGCTTGTCCCAATTATCTTGTTTGTGGTTAACAAACGCTCTAAGCACATCCTCAATTACTCTATTCATTCTCTCAGTCTGCCCATCGGTCTGTGGGTGATTGGCAGTACTAAACGACAAGGTGGTACCTAATTGATGAAACAATTCCCGGAAAAATTCAGAAGTAAATCTCGGGTCCCGATCACAAACAATAGTGGAACTCAAACCGTGTAATCTAAACACATTCTGGAGATACAAATCAGCAGAACCCTTAGCGTCAATTTTGGAAGTCGTGGGGACTAAATGGACACATTTTGTAAGCCGGTCAACAAATGTATAAATTGCATCAAAGCCCTGAGGGGTCTGGGGTAAGCCAACGATAAAGTCCATGGAAATATCTTTCCAGGGGGTGTCTGGTACTGGGAGCGATTGCAGCAAACCGGATCTAGGCAACCCACCCTTAGTGCGCTGACATATGCCGCAAGACTTAACAAATTTCTTCACGTCAAGACCCATCTTGGGCCAATAGAAGAATTGACGAAGCCGGAAATATGTACGATCCCGTCCCTGATGGCCTGCCGTAACACAGTCGTGGTACTCCTGCAGGAGCTGAAGCCTTATTGCACACTTGGGTACACACAAGCGATTGTTTGGTGCTGCACGGAGGTATGTACCTGGACTCTTCATCCCAATAGTACCGCTCGTGTAGATTATCAGAGGAATCGCCGCGCAGCCGCTGAATTATTGGGGAAAGCTGCTCGTCATTCTGATATGCTTCCGAAATCATCTCAGCAACCCTATCACTCAGTTCCAAAGCAAACTCAATCGTATTCAAATGGGGTGCTGGTAGGATGGGTGGGCAATCCTTTTCCTCAACTACATTGCCAATTGCTGACCCGCGCAGATCAGGGCGGCGGGATAACGCATCAGCCATATTTTCCTTGCCGGGTTTGTGATTAAGTGTGAAGTCATAGTCTGCAAGAAATTCAACCCATCTAGCTTCGCGCTTAGTGAGATTGGCTTTTGTGCTCAAGTAGACTACGGCCATGCTGTCACTGAACACTTCAAAATGCTGGAATAGATAAATTCTCCAGGATCGCAGTGCAAACACCACCGCCAGGGTTTCGCGTTCTGCAGCAGTGTAATTTCGCTCCGCTTGTGACAGCTTACGACTGGCATATGCCACAGGATGCCAAGCACTATCGCTTTCCCCCTGTTGGAGAAGGACGCCTGCTATTGCAAAATCACTTGCGTCTGTTGCAACTCTGAAAGGCTTCTGTACGTTTGCTAGTTTCAACAGCGGTGCACTCAACAAGGCCTGTCTCAGGGATTCGAATGCATGCTGACGGGGGCCACTCCATTCGAACCTGGCATGTTTGCCAGTGATCTCCTCTAATGGCCGCGATATAGTAGAGTAGTGCTCAATAAATCTTCTAAAGTAGTTCGCAAAACCAAGGAACTGTCTCACCTCCGTAACTGTCGTCGGTGGCTGCCATTCCCTCACTGCTTTAAGCTTCTTTGGATCTGGAGCGATACATTCACCGTCGATGCGATGCCCTAGAAACAGAACATCCTTGACACCAAACTCACATTTCGACTGCTTACAGAATAGCCTATTTTTCCGGAGCGTCTCAAGAACTGTCTGGATATGTTCAAGATGATCTTGCCAGGATTTGCTGAAGATAAGAATATCATCCAGAAAAACTACCACAAACCGCCGTAAGTACGGTTGGAGAATACTGTTCATCAGTGACTGAAACGTGGCAGGGGCGTTAGTTAATCCAAAGCCCATGACCCGGAACTGGAAATGACCGAAGGGAGTATTGATAGCCGTCTTAGGTACATCTTCCTGACGGATCCTAAGCTGATTGTATCCCGAGCGTAAATCCAGCTTACTGAAGTATGAGCTACCTTGAATGGTATCAAACAGGTCATCAATGTTTGGGAGGCAAGCTTTGTTTTTGATGGTGATCCTGTTCAAATTCCGCCAATCACAAACCATGCGCAATGAGCCATCAGACTTTTTAACGAAAAAGACTGGGGCACCGTATGGCGACTTGCTGGGTTCGATGAAGCCCTTGCGGAGGAGTTCCGTGAGCTGGGCTTGCAATTCGTCCATCTCGGGTTTGGGGAGACGGTAGGCAGCCCGTGATGGAGGAACGGCACCCTCCTCAGTCACAATCTCATGGTCGACATCCCTCTCTGGCGGAAGCTCGGTCGGCAGGTCGTCTGGAAAGATGTCCGAGTACCGCCGCAGAAGGTTAGCCAGCTGCTCTTGATGATCTGGGTGTTGTCTGGCGGCTGATGGCTTGCTGTCCTCCTCCTCGTCGTCAGTAGCGTTGACCCACGCCAGGATTCCCTGCGCGCCTTTCCTCAACTCGCGGCGAGCCTGAGAACCAGATATGAGCATGCTCTCAATTGGCGGCGACTCCTGACGCTCCGTATCACTATTTTGGCCGGAAGGGGGTTTAGCAACGAGCGGCTCTCCGTTCAGTTTAACTTCGTTGGTCTGAAAGTTGATATCCGGGTTGTGTCTGGTCAGCCATGGCTTGCCCAGGATAGCATCATAGCGGCCCAACGGAAAAACTGTGAAAGATTGGGTGTCGCTGAAGTCCTTCACGATAACCTTTACCGGACCGGTCCTCTGCAGTCCCGATGATGTTGATGAGCCATCAGCCAGGGTTACCTTCAGTGTTTCGTCCTTGCTCTCCGTAACAAGGCCGTTTCTTTGCACGAAAGCTTCCGATATGAAGTCGTGCGTCGATCCCGAGTCAATAAGCATAATTGCCCGGCGGCCGTTGATCCTGCCCTCAACACGGAGAAGGTCATGCTCCAAAGGAAGCTCCGTGTCCTGTAGTGCGATATCAACGTTGCTGACATGGGATTCCTGTTCGGCAACATCTTCCGAATCAGCTTGCAGCGTCGGTTCTTCCAGCTCTAGTACGCTGTAACGGTTGCGTATGTCAACCGGGTAACCGTTGGGTGCTTTCCGCTTGGTCGCCAGCGAGCGCACGCCATTTTTCACTGGCGACCAGCGTTTGGGTGTTGATTGCTGGGACAATCCCGAGCTAGGTGACCTGGCTTCCGACAAGCGAAGCATCCACCCTGCCGACTCAGGTGACGCCTCTCCTCCGGTGTTAGCCTTTGGGGTCGTACGAGCTGACTTCGGTGCTGAATCGGGTTCGGCTGTTGGTCCGCCGTTTGCGCTGACCTGATCGCTTGGCTCAGATCAGTGGGGTGCTCTCGCAGCACCCGGGTCTTGACAGATGGGTGCAGTCCATTTACGAACAGCAGTCCTCGGGTCAGCTCGTCGATCTCAGGCACTTGTAGGCTTAGGCGCGAGAACTCGGTGACATAGCTCTCCAAGCTTGAGTGCTGCCTGACAGCGAAGAGATCCAGTCGCACCCGCTCTTGATGATGCAACGGACCGTATACCTTGGCGAGGGCTTCACGCAGCGCTGGCCACGTCGAGAACTCCACACCCGTATCCAACGATGCGATGAGCCATAGCTTGGCGTTGCCGCTCAGGAAGCCCGCTGCGTAATCCACCATCACCGATGAGTCGGTGATTCCCAGTGACCGAATCGCCAGCTCAATGGAGAAAGCCCACTCTTTGAACTGCGAGGGCTTGCCATCGAAGATCGGCGGCTCCTTAGCGTGCCGAGGCTTCCCGGACGAATGAGCGGGCGGCACAGGGAGCGGTTGTTGTCGGTTGCTCAGACGGGCGCTGACTTGGCGACTGGCTTCACGGACCTCGCTGGCCAACCTGAATAGCAACACAGAAAGAACAAGGATCGCCACGACAATGGCGAGCTCCAAGAACACCATGTTAACCATCCTCTGCTACCAGTGTAACCGTTTGAAGGTATTCTTGGAAAAGACAATGCTTGCTCAAGGCAACACAACTGATATAGGGCACTTCGTGCCCTAAGGTGATAACGCGCGTGCTGACAGGATAGGGAAAGGTGCAAGATACAGAGCTAGAGGGCAGATAAGGTTAGCGCTAACAGGGAACTGTTACACATGTAGCTATAATTATAATAGGGATTGGTTTGGTTTGGTTTGGTTTGGTTTTTATTATTTCAGTTCGTTGCCTCAACAGTACAAAGTACAAATATCAAGAGGGACGAACGAAAAGAGAAAATAAAACAGAGCAGAGAGGAAGATGCAACTGAAAGGAAAGAAAAACGGAGAGAAACGGAGAAGGAATGTGGACTGGGCGGATTCATGAACCATTACTAGTAGAGAGAAACGGAGAAGGAATGTGGACTGGGCGGATTCATGAACCATTACTAGAGCAGGGCAATGCATGAACAGAAGGGGCAAGTCCGTCGATATTCATGTTTAAAAAATTCCAAGCCTTATTTTATTGGTGAAATACATTTTCAAAAAGGAGGGGATATCCCAGATATAGTCAATTTGTCGTCATTTAGAGCGTGCAAAAGTTCTGTAGAAAATGATCTAATGTCCTCACTTCCTTTCAAGTGAGCAGGGAGGGCATCAGTCCACATAAGGTATGCTCTGGAGGAAAAGGAATTGTACCCTACCATGGATTTATACAAGCAAATTGACAAATTGTTTGTTGTAGTTCCACGAGTTGACCGCTTAGAGGTGGGCAAAGGGAAAAGACTGCGTAAGCATGATGCAGGCTGAACAATCTGACAAATAAACGTAAACGTAAGAAATTGATAAATGTATCGATATTCAAGGTGTTTTATTTGAAGAGAAGCAAGACAGGGGGGGGGGGTGGTACAGCAGCATGATATGAAGCACCGCAGGTACAAGGTAACTCGTAGATTCTAGACTACAGCTCTACGGAACAAGGGATCCGGATAAAAGAGGATCGGGGCGAGGTCTGACTGTAGTCTGTGTAGAGTGCAGTTGTCTTGACTTGGGCGCGAGGCGTGGCGCATCCGAACGTCGTCGGCGGGATCGCGATATCGGGTCAGTGCCCGGCGCGGGATTGGGACGGGAAGTCACTTTTTGTCAGCTTTTGATCATGTACGCTACAGTCATGTACAACCAAAAGTACAAATCATAACCCCAAACTGGACTCTGGCCTTCGACAACGCGATGGAGACGTGAGATGTGATGAGCCATGACTGATGACCACAGCTGATCATTTCTGCTGTGCTGAATCTGCTGACGGTTGTGTCGAGGACATCCCTGCTGTACGCCCGGGTTCAGCAGCATTTGGAAGCAGATTTCTGTTTTTTTGCCTTGGTTTGTCAAGGCAGGGGATCTTGTGGGAGTGGTGCTTTGGTTTACATGGTTTATCACTCCTCGTTGGAGATCACAACAACTTGGTTCCAATCATTTTAGGCTGCAATATGTCTCATCAAACTGGAATTGAAGGTACCTTGCAAGTTGATTATTTTTTGATGGCGCTGCTGTTTCTCAAGCGAACATTTTGCTGTTGGCTTTCGTGCAGCGTCCGATGAGCTGAATGAGCTCTTCGGGAGGTTGTCGTCATCTAATATTCGAGCGATCAAAGTGAGCATTCTAGACGGTAAGGAGATTTCGCGTCAAGATGTCATGCTTCGTACGCATTAGGTGCATACAGTCATGTACCCAAAATTTATAATTATATTTATAATACATCAGGGAGTCGTAGTATCTACAGAGACGACACGGGGACAGGAACGTGGAATCATGTGGGTTTCGCTCCCGGGCTGCCCGTTCCAGTTGCCCTTGGGGCAGGGCCGATTAATGCACGTTTTCACATTCGTGCATAATTATGGATCGTTGGCCTGGGTCGTGTTCAAGGTCAGCAGGTCAGGCCCGGGGTCGATCGTGAGTATCATAGACCACGCATGGATCATGCTTCATTTCCAATTTCAGGGTCGAAACGTGCGTCGTTTCGGGTACCAGGGGCGTAGCACCCGCTACGACTGGTACGACCATGGCCGTACCACATTTCGAAGAGTGTGGTCCGTCCGGAACGTGCAAAACCGTAATAAAAAAATCAGGATCCATCGATGCATATGCGCATCAGACTTTGACCTTTTTCTAGATAAGACTCGTACTTGCTCGTAGATCTGCCATGCATCTGCAGTCGTACTGAGTCTGTACTCGACTCGACTGCACACTGCGCCAGAAGTTCCCAGAACGCAGGATTTTGTGTCTTTTTACAAAATTTTCCCGGGGGACGGCCCCCGGACCCCCGTCCAACACACCCTTCGGCCGCACCGACCTTCGGTCGTACCACTTCCAAAAACCCTCCTACGCCCCTGGGTACTATGGTCTTGTGCCGTCTCGTTGTAGATGCTATGACTCCCTCGTGTACAAGTCCCTTTTGTACCCTGTTCTTGAACTATTTTGGTCACTAGTCATCCCCGCTGGCAGAGAGCATGAACGATGTAGAATGGGTATGTGTGTACCGAGCTGCGTGTCGGCAAATTGAGCAGCGAAAGCTCACTCTCTTATCCACTTGCACTGCATGCATGTATGCTCTCATACATGAAGTTGCTTGCGTATGTAGGCGGGGCAACAATGGACCATAGCCAATATTACAAAGCTTACCAAAACATGATCAGCTCATGCACCTGAGTACCGTATTTCCCCGAATATAAGTCGCACCTTTTTACCCTTAACTTCATGGCCAACAAGGGGGTGCGACTTATAATCGAGCATGATACAGTCGGCCCTCTTTAATCCGGCACTTTATAAACCAGCGAAATGTCCTCTTCATGCACATTACAATAGTAGATAAGATTTGTTAATCCAGCACCCTCCCTAATCCAGCAGAATTTCTTTAGAACAAATGGTGCCGGGTTATAAAGGGACCACTGTATACCGGAAAGTACCGTTGATCCGTCCCCTGTCGATTTTCTGCCTGTGAAGCGACTTCGATGTATACGATGAAATACGATGTTGAACCGACGCGTGCACTGCTGTACACAATACGTGCCAGTGCAGGATGAAAATGTGCACAATCCAGCACACCGAGTCTGACCTTCCGCATTGTTGTACATCGTACTGCACTTGACAGCCTTGATCTAATTCCCGCCCTCTGACGAAGACCAAGCTGGGAAGCGACGTGGGGGGGGGGGGGGGGGGATCAACGGTACTAGTGATAGAAAGAACAAAACGACAATGACATGAACCTGGAAGTGGGGGTGCGACCTATAATCGGGGAAATACCGTATGAAGTGTGTGTGTGTGTGTATGCTCAAACACAAAATATAATCCGTAGACCCATTCTCTTGAGAACATTGACTTGGGTGTCTGTATTCGATTTTGTGGACTGTGATACACGAAATACTATTGCCAAAAAGCCTGCCATTGTGACACCTCTTGTTTGCAGTGCTAGAAATGTCCTGAAGGAGAAATCAGTACTGTATTAGGGTACCCAATCTCCAAACAGCAAGCTGTTTCGACTCTGTTGCGTCTCATTATTTGGGTACATGTTTGGACACTTTAGAGGGGTGATGGGCCTTTCAAAGTTGCCTGAATTTGGTGTTCTTTCACAAAGATATAGGTCTATGTTTACGGTAGAGTTGCACGCTCAAGAGTATCCCTTCCAATGGGCCAGGCAAGATGTTCTTAATCTCTCAGCCTATGTGGCTGCGTTCTTATGGCGCGTTCTTAGCCATTCATTGTACTGGCTGGGAATGATACAGTGCGAGAGTGTATATAACACCTGCGGGTTATGTACTATTGGGGTGCGATAATCATGCACAGCTAGATGTGCACGTAAAATTGGCAGTGTCTACTTACATGTAACTGGCATACTTGGAAGTTTGCTTTGATAAACTGCGTGTAGTGACGTTCGATCTTTGTCTCTTTTTCCTTTCCTTGTTTGATATGGCTACAGACAAGCTGCAGGCGACATCCACCGCAGATGCAAGTGGCGACTGGAAAGATGATATCCTCTCTCTTTCTTTTTTATCTCTCGTTTCGGTGCACCTGTGTAGTGGCAGGGTGACTAGCAGCTTCAATTTGCTTGGGAATATTTCATGACACTGCCGTGCTTAGTAAAGTCAAGACGCATGGATTGTGACTGCGACTGCAACCCTGTAGGTTTCCGACTAGGCTACATGATCACTGGGCTGTTGAACACGGCTGGGCTGGCCATACCATTCAGAACAGTCAATCAGTCCTCTTTCAGCCTAAGACCTTTTGAAGTGTGGAAGAGTATGTGTAAAAAATTTAAGCACATCGTAGCAGTTTATCCTGTTGAAACCTGGCAAGGATTGGAGTTGACGGTGATTGCTTGTCAGACGACCGGTTGGCTTATACGGGCTAGGGCTAGGTATTGTACAGAGCCGTGTAAAAGTAAAGTAAGGTTTGCACGTCCGCGTTACCACCGGCTATACAATTGCGTAGCGTTAGTAAACTAGTGGCACAACTTGTCCTCGCATAGTGCTCTGTAATTTGTGTTCCTTGACTGGTGTCTTGCCTGCACATTATGACCGCTGCGTTCTGCCTATGCTGGAGGAGAAGGAGTCAACCTATGTTCTGTACCGGTTAGATTCTAAGAACGATCAGGGTTACGAGTGGGTGTTTATCCTGTACAACCCTGACTTTGCCCCTGTAAGTTATTCTAATATCTCTCTCTCTCTCTCTCTCTCTCTCTCTCGCTCGCTCTCTCTCTCTCTCTCTCTCTCTCTCTCTCTCTCTCTCTCTCTTGATCCCTCTTGATCCCTCTTGATCCCTCTTGATTGTTCTGCCCCTCTCCTTTCTGTCCCTCAATACAACCCTTTGTTGCTGCTGCTTCTGCTGTTAATGCTCGTGTCAATATACTGTGTATTTCCCGAGTCCAAGTGTGCAGTGAATACGGTCAGTTAGTAGTTATGGTCCACTAGCCGCATGCGCATCAACTTTTGTGTTTTGTATTTTTGCCGTTGTTGTGATCGTCCTTGAACAGGTCCGACATAAGATGGTGTATGCCGCTACCCTGTCCACTCTCAAGCAAGAGTTTGGTGGTGGTGGACGTTTTGCCCATGAGCTGTTTGGCACTGCGATTGTAAGTTGCATTTCGTTGCTGTTCTTTCTGGTTTGGGACTTCTTGGGAGACTTGGATGTTGTAGTGAGCAGTAATGACTCTTGTTTCACTTCTGTGTTGTGAGTGTGGCCAACGGCAGTTTTTGTATGCATGAACAATGGCGAATGGTTAACTGATGATGTAGTGTAGTGCGTTTCTAATGGTCCCAATGCTAGTCATATTCTCATCAAGGAAGTGTTGCTGGTTTCTCTCGTATGTGCATTGTAGTCGGATGTCAATTATTCTGGCTACAAGAAGCATCTTGAGGCGAAGGATGCTCCTGCACCGCTCACAGCCGAGGAGTTCGAGAGAGAACTGGTCCTTGAAGCCGAGGCGGAGGTACTGTACGCATTCTACACTTGTGGTCTGTTGTGCTGTGCAAAAGCTGTTCCTGTGTACTCAATGGCGGTCTTCCATCGTCTACGGGTGGGGTTGATTTATGATCTATCACTCCGATATCCTGCAGGGCTTTGACCCTAGCTCGGGTGGGACTTTGCAGTACAAGAGGTTAGAACGGTCGCCTCATGTCCGGCACTTACGGTGTCCATTACTGCTTATTCGTATTGTTCTGCTGTGTTGTCACCAATCTGAGAGCAAGGCACTCATGGTGGAATATTTGTTCATGTTCATGTGTTCAATTTTGACTGTTCAGGCACGCACGCAGATCAACACAACCTCAAAATCATCCCAGCTGGTTGGCTTGAACTTCCCAATGTCAGCCGAGGCCATTCAATCTGTCGAGCAGCTGTGCTCCAAGAAGATTCAGTACTGCAGTCTGGTAAGCAGTACTAGTACATTGCGCGTGTACCAGCACTGCAATGCCGATACTGTGTGTATGTGTGCGTGCGTATACGTGAAAAATTCTATTCAAATTGAAACGCTTGATTGACTTCAGCTGCAAAAAGTCAGATGATAATGCATGTACCTCGTGGAGATCGAACCCAGGGCCTCTCGATTACCGATCGAACCCAGGGCCTCTCGATTACCGGTCGATTGCTCAACTGCATGTGCCGTACCGTTGATCTGTCGAATTTTTGCCTGTGAGGCGACTTCGGCGTATACAATGAAGTACGGTGTTGAACAGACGCATGCACTGCTGTACACAATACGTGCCAGTGCAGGATGAGAATGTGCACAATCCAGCACACCGAGTCTGACCTTCCGCGTTGTACATCGTACTGCACTTGACAGCCTTGATCTATGGGAGGTATGCATCGAAGATGTCCGTCACCTTTTTGCGGGGCAAGTTGCCCCATTTTTGGCGGGTACAACCCATTCTAGTACATTTAAGAGTACGACCGTTCAAAGTTCATGGCATTTTATGCAGAGCTGGTATCACAGTTTGTACGGTTGTAGTGGACTTGCCCCGCGAATCCTGACGGCGGGAAATGGGTGCATATGCCCCATTCCCGCCCCCTGAGGGAGGGGGGGGGGATTCACGGTACTTTACAGTATACGTGTCCACTTACATGCCATTGTACATGTATATGTGTATGTGACCGTGGCTGTTGGCACTTGTTTTCTGCTGGTCTTTTCAGTCCATTGATGTCAAGAAGGAGGAGATCAACTTGGCCGATTCTGCACGGAGTCTGGAAGCCGGCGAGCTGGCAAGTCGTGTTCCCGATGACGCACCTCGCTATCACTTCTACTTGTACAAACATACGTACGAGAGTGACTATATGGAGAGCATCGGTAAGCAGAGGCTAACCCATCTATCATATTGCTGCTTGCGATCGGGTCAGTTGTGCATTCATGAAGCAGACCACTGTTTGAATAGGGCCGAACATTTTATGTCTTCCACAATATGTTATGCATTTCCCCTGTAATTCCCTCCTTTTCTGAATTCTTCTTCTCTCAGTGTTCGTCTATTCCTGTCCCGGCTACAAGTCTACAATTCGTGAGCGTATGCTCTACTCGTCATGCAAGGCAGCGCTCACAGATAGTGTTGAACAGCAGTATAGTGTGGAGATTGACAAAAAGGTGCGTCTGCGAGTTTATTGGTAATTCTCTGACGACGTGCTTTTTCTGAAAATCTATCAGAGAGGGGACATTGACACATGCCCTCTCCCCTGGATAAGAACTTCATAGGAACATAATATGTTCATTATTGTGTTTCTCTGCTCAACCCACCTCCTGAGTACAGTACAGTACACACCACTGACAAAACATTACAATCCCTTTCTCAAACAAGTGAGCTTTCACTCAGGGCCGTAGCTGTGCTGTGCTTGGCCATACATGGACACTTGATCACTGGGTCCCTCTGGATGTGCCACTCAACCCCATGCATATCACTCTGTTATTTGAAGTCTTTTCTACTCCTATGCTTTGAAGATTGAAAGGTTGAAATAATATCCCCCCTCTCTCTCCGCCATGTTTGTTTTCGAAAATGCCGTGCACACACATTGATATTGCAGCAATGGAGAATTAGTGGTGCTCCACCTCAGAGACAGTCACTTGTCGAGCAATGTAAATGCAGCAACTGGTGCAGCTCTAACAGGAGTGATGTTGCTGTCTTGTTTCTTTCCACTACGCTACACTGCCTGTGTGTGTTTCACCCAGATCGAGGTGGAGAACAGCAAAGATGTCGGAGATGAGGATTGGCTCATGGACCAGGTGCACCCCGCCAAGATTGTCTTCAAGCAGAAGTTCGCTCGGCCCCAGCCCCCGGGCGGCCGTCGTCGTGCTGGTAAATAGAGTACACACGAGTACAGCACTCTCGTGTCTGCGCACACACACATTTTAGAAAAGGGCTGTGGTTGTAGACGAGCAGCTTAACGGTCACCGATAAAGAATTTTTTAGCTTTCTCCCATTGTCAGATCAGTGTAACTTATCGATCTCCTTGATGTTTACGTTTAGGTGCGATTGCCTTTACGTTTAGGTGCGATTGCCTCGCCTGGACACCTTTCTACTTGCCCTTCTATTTTTGTATGATACTCCATTGGCATTAATTATTCTTTGAAATTCTTCTAGCAACACCAGGTGGTTCTCCTCTTGCACCCCACACTTTCATTCTAGTCTCTATCGAGCTGTTCAATGACAGTATTGACCATGACATACTTAACACTGAAGTGAAATCTGAACTGCTGCATGCGTTGTCCCTGGTGACCTGGTGGGCTGTGAATCTAACCAAGTACTAGTAGAGCAGCTCATTCCACTCGCTCAGCTTGGACAGCGAAGTGATGGGCTGTCTTTCCGAGACGATTTGAAGATGGCGTTTAGGCTGTCGTGTTTGTGCAGCACTGATCATGACACTTGTCATACGTCCTCATCTCGCATTACCAGCTTACGAATCTATTTTGAAGTAGCAATTTAGATAGAAGAGGTTGACCGATCTACCACAGGTGTGAGCGGCACCATGGCATGTGTCTGTTGAATTTAGTGTCAACCAAAGTTGCGCTGTTCGCCCGTTCTCATCACAGTCTGATTTCTTTCTGGTACACTGATCGAGAAAAAGCCATCCATGAAAAACGGTTTCCATGGCTCCCTGGATAGCATGTTCACATATACCGTAAAGTACCGTTGATCCGACCCCCACGCCATGTCGCTTCCCAGCTGGATTTTCGGCAGGGGGCGGGAATTAGATCAAGGCTGTCAAGTGCAGCACGATGTACAACAACGTAGAGGATCAGACTCAATGTGCTGGATTGTGCATAATTTCATCCTGGATTGGCACATATTGTATACAGCAGTGCATGCGTTGGTTCAACATCGTATTTCGTTGTATATGCCGAAGTCGCTTCACAGGTCGAAAATCGACAGGGGGTGGGAATTAGAGAGGGGGCGGATCAACGGTACTTCACGGTAAAACTTGTTATATTAAAAGTGAAAAACTCGGGGGGACCTCAGTTCTTATTGAGCCAGCACACGCGAAAAATCACCCTCACTGCCTTAGCTTAGTGACATATTTTCAGAAACTGATGACAGTGGATAAAGGCAGATGGATTTATGCAGAATTCAATGCAAAAAACGTTTGAAAAAAATCTTGAGTAAAACTTGAGTTACGGGTCTTAGAAGATAGAGCATTTTCCCTGATATATTGCACATCACACGAAAACAGAGAATGTTTGAAGTGTGTGTCACTAAGGTCGATTTTCGCGTGCGCTGGCTCATATTGGTATAAATCCTTCGGCTCTACTTTTATTATATACATAACTGTTGTTGGACCTCGATAAACGTGGCTTCCCACACATAAAGAACCAGCGATGTACAGGAAGTGTTTTTTTCTCCATCCTGCTAGTAAAATACATGTCCACAAAAGCAGCAGATTTCCCCGGCACATCTCAACCCAAGCAGCAGCAATAATATAAGAAAGGGTCAAAGACACAGCGCAGCAGCAGCAGCAGTAGCAGCACGATAAAGGAGCAGACCCATGGAAGGGCATGAACAAAGAATCAAATAATTTAAAAAAAGGGTTTATATTCAAGAAGGGGGTGAAACAGCACAGAGAACATTCTGTTCAGAGAGAAATTCAAAGCAACAATGCCCTAGGTACACTAAACTAACGTTAGCAGTAGCACTTCATGAGGTGACAAAATAATTACTTTAGCTGGATAGTAGTGTTGATTGCGGACATCAAAGCTCAAAGTATTCAAAAAGAGAAAATCTTATAACAGCAATGGGCCATTATTATGGCGCATAAAAAAATCTCACAAGTGAATCAAAGGTGCAAAATTCAGTGACTGCAATGCCGTCGACAGGAGCATTGTTCAAGCTTCGATCGGATAGTAGGTTTCTTGCTACGTTCCACTTTGCACGGCACCAAGGTCAAAGTCCACGGAGCTGAGGAATTGGCAAGAAACACATGCACGCACGTGCACACACACACACACACACACACACACACACACACACACACACACACACACACACACACACACACACACACACACACACACATCCATATCATTATGTGAGTGCACAATGCCAGGCATCCTAGTAAGCAAACTGATCAGGACTCCGCATGCACTGAGCTATATCAGTCATTCGATATTGGATACTGCATAACACGCTATTTTCAGTGCAACCTTAATTTCAGTAGAGAAACCAAGCACCTACATTTAGATTACACCTAAGACTATGTACTGTATGTGAAGGGAATTTATTTGATTCGATCTTTCCTATTAACTGGACTGGATTTGTCACCATTGCTTTCTTTGCTTGCGCTCTTCGAGTTCTTCATCCCGTGCATGACCCAGTTTCTGACACCCAGTTTGTTATCAAATAAAGGCAAACTTCTTTGCTTGCGCTCTTTGAGCTCTTCATTCCGTGCATGACCCAGTTTCTGACACCCAGTTTGTTATCAAATAAAGGCAAACTTCTTTGCTTGCGCTCTTTGAGCCCTTCATCCCGTGCATGACCCAGTTTCTGACACCCAGTTTGTTATCAAATAAAGGCAAACTTCTTTGCTTGCGCTCTTTGAGCCCTTCATCCCGTGCATGACCCAATTTCTGACACACAGTTTGTTATCAAATAAAGGCAAACTTCTTTGCTTGCGCTCTTTGAGCCCTTCATCCCGTGCATGACCCAGTTTCTGACACCCAGTTTGTTATCAAATAAAGGCAAACTTCTTTGCTTGCGCTCTTTGAGCCCTTCATCCCGTGCATGACCCAATTTCTGACACACAGTTTGTTATCAAATAAAGGCAAACTTCTTTGCTTGCGCTCTTTGAGCCCTTCATCCCGTGCATGACCCAGTTTCTAACACCCAGTTTGTTATCAAATAAAGGCAAACTTCTCAACTAGTGGTCACCCAGTATGGAGTACCTGGGCTATACAGTTCAGACATACATGCACAAGGCTCTTGGAGATACATGTACTGAAGTACGCTATCCTGCAGTTCACTGTGCTTCTGCTCGTGATGTTGGATTTGACCAAGTACATACAGCTGTAGTGCACCACTGTGCCAGCCAAGTGAATACTCCTCTCGCGAATACACCATCACCAGGAGTAGAGCTGTATGGCCACAGCACTGCAGCACTGAACAGTGCACACGGCAACAGTGCTGCTTTATTCATGGCCGAGTGCTTCAGACACACTGCGACCTGTGACTGTAGTACCGTTAGATCCCGCCAGAGTGCCCCGTCGTTCCCTAGTGCCCCACCTGAATGTTCCTCTTGGGAAGGGACGGCGACGAATAGACACAACTTCCTGTGTGCTGTGCGCAAGTGGGCGGACTGAGATCGATGCATTTGGTGGGTACATGTACCGTAAAGTACCGCCAGAGCGCCCCACCATCTCGTCCTTTCGTGGTCGTATTGTGGAGGTGGTCTGCTGTCTGTAGGTCATACGACTTGAACCTTGTACACATATTCCACATTTTGCAGTCAATCCGTACCTTCGAGCGGACACAAGTTCAACACAAAAAACCTGCCAAGTGTGCCCTTACAAACTAAGGTTCTCACATCGTACACACTTCGTTGCACTCGGCCATACGATTTTCCTTTCCCTGGCTGTAAAATCAAGGTGGGGCGCTCTCGCGAGACGGGGCGCTCTGGCGGTACTTTACGGTACATGTACCCACCAAAGTATGCACGCGGTGCAGCATCTACGCTGTACGAGGACGATGGGACTGTATTCTGCGGTGAGTTGCACCGAACAGTGGAACGATTTCTCATCTGCCTCATTTCTCATCCGCCTCATTTCACGGAAGGGCTCGACGTGACGGGCGCGGCGCGCTGACGAGATTTTACGGCACAGAACACAATTTGAATGTACAGGCTAACAAGACATACCGTGACAACTCCAAGACAACATCCTGCGATGCCAGACACTGTAGTACAAAGGGCACAGGGAAAAAACAAAATTAGGCACACTCTTTTCGCTGCTGCAGAAGTAGTCTACGCAAAGACTTGAAAAAGCTGCCCTAATATTACTTTTGATACAATTACAATTGTAATCGTGAAGCACACGTTATAGTGACAATGGGGGGACAAGTAACAGCAGTACATGTGCATGTAATATGAAGATGACGCTGGGAGTAAGTTAATTTGGATGTTTGCAGGTGAGAACACATTTCCATGCTCGGTGGCAAACCAACAGGACAAGAGGAGAGAAGAACAGAAGTTCTACAGCAAAATCATGTACTCAGTGACTGCATGCAAGCACAGACACACAGACACACACACACACACAGACACACACACAATCACACACACATGTGCACGTACACACACACACACGCATCACTGAGTGGAACAGGAAATGGGAAAAGGAAAGATCCTACCATGTAGTGCGGGTCATCCAGTGCACGGGCTGCCTCGTTTTCCTGGCTGAATATCCTCAGTCTAACCAGTGATGCAACCTATGGCAAGCAGCAGTGCAGAATAGCCAGTAAAGAGGATCACTGAGACCATCAACAGAGTAGGCAATGATCACAGACTAAGCACAAAGAAACTACATTGTAGACCCCCTTATACCTGGACATCCCCTGCCTGGGCACCTTCCTGGAACTGTTCAGTAGTGTTTGTACTCACGTAGAGCATGTACACACAAGTCACAGTACACCTTGTGTGCCATAGCTCTGCAGTACACCTTGTGTGCCATAGCTCTGCTCCTGTGAGTATTGAACACTCTATCGAACCAGAGGACTCCGCTCTCATGTAGCACATCATGTACATACAGCACTGCAAGTGTTGTATCCCGGCCCATTACCGTGGGTAGTCACCACCCGTATCACAACTTGGCATACACATGTAGTGTTCTGAGTTACAAACACCCGTCAATATCAAGGTGACAGGATAAGACAGGGTCAAGTATCCAAGTACCGCGTAGAGTATGTTGGCAGGTGATGTGTGTGATGGGGGCTATTCAAGTCAGGGAGTCGTACAATCCACGACTCTCTGATTCAAACTAGGTTACATACCGTATTTTCTCCAATAAAAATTATAAAAGCACGCGTGTTTTTTTCAACCACCCTCCGACCCGTGCTTTTATCGGAGATGTGCCTTCATTGGAGACTGTGCTTTTATAATTTCAAGCCCACTTTGCCGTGTTCCTGTTTTTTTTTGTCATTTTTTTCTTCATATTTCCAATGAATACGTGTCCATACCGGAAATTAAGTTGCATGGATGCAGTGTACCTTTATTGGAGACGTGCTTTTATTAGAGAAATACGGTTTACAGCTACAGTGAACGCGGTTGGTCTAAGGCGACCGCTCAAGGGACCTTCAACATGTGGTCGCTGTGTACAGGTGGTCTCCGTACCCAGGGTCATTTGCCTGGAAATAGCATCCCTTGGTTTGAGTTGTAGTGGTCCTCTGAGGCAGGTGGTGGTCTTGACAGGTTTTACCGCACAGTGTACTAGTAGTGGCATGATAGTCCAGGGTAGGCAGTGCACAGACTAAGCATGATAGTCCAGGGTAGGCGTTGCACAGACTAGACTCTTGGGTCTTGATTGAATGCTGCTTCAAAAACCAAAAAAATCACGTTTCGCGTGAGACTCGGCTAGAGCTGCTTCAAAGTGGAGACGATTATCAGGACTTCACATGTGCTTGTAGCAACATTAGGGACGTTTAGCAACGCAAAAGTTCGAAAGAAATTTCGAGTCTGGGAATGAGTACAGCAACAAAGCTCGAAACTTCGAAAACTTGGACGCGAAGTTACAGTGATTTGCGAAAGTTACTTTCTCTTTCCTGGGTACGCACTTGACAGGCAGGGAGTAGTAAATTTACAGCCCCCTGCTTGAGTGTGAGCTGCAGATATGGTACAAATAACTTCGAGAAAAGTCATTTCACATTGCTACACCTCACCAGTGTCTGCTCTAGGATTGTAGGACAGCCGGGTACACGTGTACCGGGCGCAACCATTTCAACCGGGTCGGAGCCGGGTACACATGCACCTGGCGCTGTCTCACCAGCCGAGTCACATGCTTTAACTGGTTGGTTGGTTTATTTTAATTCGGACAATAAACGGGAACTAGGCCCAATGATATAAAGGCGAATGGATAAGCCGCATTTAGAAAAGAGAGGACAGCAATTAGAAAATTACGAAAGAAGAAGAAGTATCTGACACATACAAGCCATGTAGTCAGTCCTTTCAAAGCTCAAAAGTGTAAAGTACCAACCGGGTCACAGGTGACCCGGTACTATATTTTCAACCGGGTCCAAGCGCCGCCCAACCGGGTGGATTACCCGGCTCACCCGGCTCTGGAGCAGACACTGCTCACAAGGTTTCCTTTTTCGAAATATATTTTCGCGAAATATCACCGCCACCAATAGTTGGAATTTTCGCATTGCTAAGCGTCCATATTACCAGCTGCAGCATACTATCATATTATTCATACCTGGGAAAAGAGCTGAGCCGACGGCGGAACAGGCCGCTCAATGATGCTGAAGAAGATTGCCATCAGCCGATGAAGAGGAAAGACTTTCGGCCCCTCTCGCTGATAGTCAATTTCCTTCTGCAGTAAGACACGTGCAGAGGAATAAAAGCAGTAGAGAACGGGCTGGAATGCAAACACAAAACGCTTCAAATTTGAAAGAAACTCGCATGCAATCTCACCCAGCCGATACATTTACAGTAGGGTACATGAATGTAATCATACTAAGGAGTGAACCAAGCTTCAGGCTGTTGACAGCCAACACTTCAAAGTTCCCATTAGCACTTGTATTGCCTTCTCTTCAGGTGGATACAGACAGAAGAAGAAACTAACCCGTACAACACCCTCTCATTTTTGTCTCCAGGAAAATTATTTACATATGTATGTATCACAAATGGTTGAAAGGTCAGCAGTGGAAAAAACCTCCTCAATTTACAGCTCCGCCACACAAAAAAACTACTTGGAGTACACAAACACGCAGAAGCTAGCAGCGGTCACAAGACCAGATGCCAGAACAGAACAGTGTGATCCCCGACAGGGAGGTTTTTAAAGTGCTCCCTGGCCGTCAATTCTGCGGTACATACCTTGCCAGGTTTCTTGGCTGCATGCCGTTGACGCTTGGACAACCGGTCACCCAGCTGCAATGGAGGAAGCAAGACAGCAAACAAGAATGGCAACATTAAAGTACTGCAGAGTTGCTCAATGAAACTCAATGGAGTGCGTTCACATCTCTATCAAGTGACTAAATTTACGCAGAAGGAGATCATGGCATGTGGACAGTGGAACCAACATGGCCGACACCATGTGACCCATACATGCAAGGGTTGAGTGCCAGTGAGTGGAGTTGGAACCAACATGGCTGTCCGGTATGGTCATGTGATAGATGTGAAACCACTCTATAGTAGTGTACTGTAAAACGGGTAACTATTGTGACATAAAAATGTTGCGAATTTTGCGAGAGGCCCCGAATCGCAAACTTTGAACAACGCAAACTCACGCCATGTAAAGTTTAGTGCAAGGACTGACTCGACTGTGTCGTACATATGTATTCAATCGCAAACATTAAACAGCGCAAACCAGTCTCAATTTGTAAAATGCAAACATTTATTGTCGCAAATGTTACCCGTTTTACAGTATACAGTGAATCAGCTGGCGACAGGCAAGGTGTAGCCCCAACCACAGGGCCGTGCACTGGCATAGGGTGATACGCAGGGAGTAGTAATATATTTGGTAGATTACTACTCCCTGGTGCTAAGTTGTTAACTTCTTCGCCAGATCGGATTTACTCAAGCAGCACTGCACCAGCTCGGCAAGCAGTAAGAAGCTGTCAGCATGCCGCCCCAACACACAGCAGAATGCAGCAGTGCCTGCTGGTAACGCCGGCAGTCCTACCTTGGTGAACATCTGCGCGTCCAATGTTGCAGGGTTGTGAGATGCCAGGAAACCAGCTATCACTAAGAACTTTGCAAAATAGGGTAGGTCGACTGTACAAAGGCAGCGGCACAAGAAACACATCAAGAGCAGATGAGAAGCTGATTGGCCTTATGCACGCCAATAGCAAATACGCCATTACAGAGTGCTACTACCACTTCCCTAATATTCGTGTTCGACGCAACAACCATTGGATAACACCAACAGCAGTACACAAGTTAGCATGGAGGCAACGGAAATAACCAGAGAGTCTCTCACATCCACACATATGTGCACAGAGAGCGAGAAAGACACCCACCCACAGAAAGAGAGAGGGGAGAGAGGGGATAGATAGATAGATAGATATAGAGAGAGAGATAGAGAGAGAGTGAGAGAGATAGAGAGAGAGAGGGAGAGAGAGAGAGAAAGAGAGTGAGAGAGAGAGGGAGAGAGGGAGAGAGAGAGAGAGAGAGTTACATCCCAAGTGGCTAGTTCTAGACACTGGGCGGAACAATTCAAAGAACTCACGGGCGGTTGATTGGTGACCTGCACTGTCTTTTACTGTTTCCATTCTACACAGTGCAGCACAGAACAGAAACTAGTTATACTACAGTGTACAGGCAGACATGAACACTGGCAACATGAGAACGTGAGCACAGACAATACACGGCACATTTTGTATTATACAGACTAACCATAGGTCCGCAGCAGGGCCAAGATGCCATGTTGTCAACTCAAACATACAACGCAACAAGAACAATATCATACGATTGCCCGTCACATATCCAGAAGCAGGTGGTGACGCCGAAACTTACTTGGAAGAGTGTTGAAAGAAGTTGTTGACGATACGGCGCTGAACGGGTACAAGGCGTCGCCACAGTTCGTGTTTGTCTTTTCCCTCAACTACAGTAGTAACAGTAGCAACAATTTTCAATTTTCAATCAATTTTGCTGTTCTCTTTTTGAATCTTTTGCTCTCCCTGCATTCATATCATCAGAGGTTTTGTGTGTTCAATAAAATACCTTTTAGTAGCAACAATAACAATAGTAGCAACAGCACACACATACACACATGGATGAACTCCACAAGCAGTACATTCCATCAGTCTGCTGGTCCTGTTCAAGCGACTGAGTGGATGTGTGTGTGACTACACGGTGAACACAAGGAAGCAGATATCCAAAGACACAGTCATACCCACCAGATGTCACATTTGAAGGTTTATTCCTCAGAGAGTAGACATGCACACGCACAAACACAGACAGACATTCGTTATACGTCCTCACCTTCTCCACTGAACACCGGCTGAAAGTAGATTGGATAGAGAATATGTACCTATACACATTCAGCACACAATCGAACAGTACACACCAGTTTAGTAAAGATGGTGGTGCTGGTGCAAATACTGAAGTACAAAAAGGAGCAATCACCCAAGAATACACCAGTGAACAATGCAGGTGCACAAACAATAAAATCCAGTTGACGATGAGAATCAGGATTGCACAATAAATAACCCAACATGCCTGATTATGTACAGCAGCACTCTTCCCACCAGTGTAGGAGAAGTACTCGTAGTACAGGCGTGTTTTAACGCAAGTCCCTCGTAGATTCTGCTTCGGCAGTGTCTACCCGGCCGACACTGAATCTCTCTCTCCGCAGCCTCTCACTCCGCTGGCCAGCACTCCCCCATACCGCATCATTAATACACGTACGTACAACAGCTCAAATTCCAATTGGACTATCAACCCCAAACCACTGCTCCAAGCAAACAAAACACGCGCTTTCACACAGAGCATGTAGAAAGCGGACAGTGCACTGCTTACGAGATGCCGTAGCTGCTGCAGATTGACACAGCTGAGCTTGGAGCAGCTGATGAAGAGCTGCACAAATGTACTGTACGCAGCCGCCTGCTCGGGAACAGGGCAGTCTCGTTCCAGAATAGCCACCAGCTCGCCTGAAGCAACAGTACCAAACCAAAAAACAACAGAGGTTGGTGTTTGACAATAATAGGCAGTGATGTCAATCCCTCCTCTTTTCTCGAACGAATTATTCTACGAATATGTGCTTCACGAACGAACGAATATTCCAATATTCTAGACGTGAATACAATGTGCCATACAGGACTTTTTGTGTTCACAGTATAGTACCCTCCTTCATGATAATAGGAGGATATCTCTCATCATAATTATTAGCACTGATTAATAACTGTTGGTACAGAGATTCAACAGATCTACAGAATGAGGTTTACTAGTATACAGTGTATACGTATACTCAAGTACTACTGTATAATGATAGTGTTCCGACTGGGGATACCGAAGCTGAAACCGTACACGCATTTACACTAAATTACAGCTATTAAAGATGCTGAAGTAAAATAAGGAACCTCACTACTTCTACATGACTTGTACTAGTCTATAGAGTCTACAGTGCACTACATACCCTACTAGTCTAGAGTCTACAGTGCACTACATACCCTGTGAGTAGTTGGGAAAGCGTAGCTGCAGTGGCACGGTACAGTGCAGACACGGCCATAGATCTTCCCATGGCAGAGAACTGATCAGTATCACACTAACGTTGCAGCTCTTCACCTACGGAACGAACAACAACGAGAAGAACAGCAAGAAAACACACCAACTCTGCCCAACCTGTAGTTAGATATCTAAAGGTGTCTCTACACATAGAGGTACTGTTAACTGATGAGTGTTTATGAACACGAAACTCCGAGTTACGAGAAAGAATTTTGGTCCCTGTTGTTCTGCCTTTGTGTAGGGGTACTGTTATCTACTAAGTTGGGAAAGTTCTACAAGGGCCTGTGACTTCATGTGGTGTCTCTACATAATTATCATAAGAGGTACACAATATCACAATGGCAGGACTCTTTGTATTGTTACTACTCAGAGTTTCATGGAAAATGGCCAATCATCAGACAACGTAGTGGATGGGGATCACGCTCATGAGGGTACCTAGGAATATATTGGGGAGGTGTGCTAGAAACAGCAATAGTGATACACACAGCAGGGAAGGTGTGCCCCCCCCCCCCACCCAGAGTTCTGCAAGATTGCTTTCTGCTCTTTCCTGGTGCAGAGAAATATCAATGCCAAGTGCCGTACAGTGTCACATCAAGAAACTAACACCCACACGCCCTGCTGGTATATTTAATAATGCACCACACGTACACCGCACTCCAAAGTCTAAAGTACCAACACACACACACACACACACACACACACACACATGCACACACACACACACACACATGCACACACACACACACACACACACACACACACACACACACACACACACACACACACACACACACATGCACACACACACACACGCACACAACCAACCAAAGAGGAGAGGCGCTGAAGCAAAGGAAGGGGTCCTGGCGAGGGAAAGCGCAAGAACCGATGAACATTGTCCACAACCTATCATGAACAAAACAACAACAAACAATTGCAAACCGCAATGAGAAGTGTACAATAAATCTACATACACGAATACAAAGTGACACAATATGCCATAAACACTTTAAAAAAAAAAGGTTGCTTGCATTCACTTCAACTTGACATCCGTCAAAACTCATGAAGCAGAGACTGAGGCAAACAATAGTCCAAGGAGGTGCTCACCAGCACCAGCACCCTTAGACAGGTTGATTGTTTTTTTTTATTTACGAAAAAAATCTCTAGTCAAACTAGAGCAGTCAAACTAGAGCAGCTCCATCAAGGTGGCATAACGACTGTGTGGATCGAGTTACAGGATCAATGAGTAGGCGTCTCTATATAAGTGAGGCTACAGGTTACATTGTTGCTTCTGTCAAAACCCAACAGGTCACGCCACGAAGGAAAAGAAAACTCTATCAGACGCACACATGCACACAGAAGTCGAAGTCAACTGACCAGGACCAATCTTTTATGACCGTTGCTGCTCAAATAGTTGTCCAGTTGGCGCACAAAAGCGTCATTGCCGTCCGCGTGTGAGGTAGAAACAGTGCCTATGACATCCAACGCACGCATGGGCGCATACACACACATATACACACACACACACACGCACACAGAAAGTCATATTGCAAGCCTGCACAAACAAGCAGCCCAGACCAGTTAGAACTAAAGCCACAATCAGACATTCACAGTATCCAGAAGAATTTGTGTAAATCGCAGGCCGTGGGACAAGGCAAATGGGATTCTGCTCACCTTGCGTAAGACGAGACATGATGAGTGAAAACAGGACATCTTGGCTGTAACATTCAGTACCGTCCACCCAGACATGAAAGACCTATGGCCATAAAGGATGAGCAATAGCAATAGCAACACCGACATCAACAGCAACAGTAGCATCAGCACCAGCAGCAGCAGTGTCAACAGCAAAAACAGTAGCAACAGCAACAGCAGCAGCACCAACAACAACAACAGCAGCAGCAGCACCAGCAGCAGCAGCAGCAGCAGCAACAACAGCAGGAGCAGCACCAGCAACACCAGCACGAGCAGCAACAACAGCAGCAGCACCAGCAACACCAGCACCAGCACCAGCAGCACCACCAGCAGCACCACCAGCAGCAACAGCACCACCAGCAGCAACAGCACCACGGTTGATTGTGGTTTGCCACCAGACATTAAACAGCTCCCACTGTTTGAAGTGACCATATCAGTAGTTCATTTTCATGTGCTGACTTTCTGAAATGATCATTCGACCAGCATTACATGCAACTTCGAAGTAGAAGTTCATCACGAAACGGGAAACTAAGAGCAGCAAGTCATCGAGTAGCAAGAAGACTAGGATCACTAGCGGTGCAACCACCCAAACTAAACGGGTGCCAGTGTCGGATTTCCAGCCGAAGTTCGAGACAGACACCACGTACCTATTTGTGTACAAGGATCTTAATGTTGCCCGGAATCGCCCTCTATTGTAATCTCATTGCCCCCTCTCACCGAGGATGAGCCGTTACAATCAGTTGTTTTGCTCAAAACATATCAAAAGCACTATGCAAGTCTGGAGAGCGCCGAATACTAATCAGCCACAAGCCAGTTTCCATTGCAGGGTTCTAGCCAGGTCAAAATAGTAGGGGGGGGGGGGGGGGGGCATGGGAAACAGTTACTCTATATCCCATTTTTTCCACTTTCCAATATTGTCTTGCCACGCCAAATGCAACGTATGGGGCGAATCCCTGACTTCACCCCAGACAAATGTGCCTTTATGAACCATCTATGCATGAAAAACACGAAAATTGGAAAATGAGTAGGGGGCGGCAATTTTTCACAGGGGGGGGGCACAAACAGAGTAGGGGGGCGCTGCGCCCCCCCCCCCCCCCCCCCCTTTGGCTAGAACCCTCCAATGATGCTGTTGCTCGCTGGGCGATGTACAGCGAAGGACCAGTGCCGAAGTGAACCTTGCTGTTTGATGCTGGAAAGACACGCCAAGAAGACGCCCTTTCTCCAAGCCATTTTGGTCATTTTTATCGATCCGCTGGTGCGCGTCGACCAATATATGTCCGTGAGGTACTGGTGAACTGGAGTCCTGGCATCTACAAGAAATTTCCGCGCCTAGCTAACCCCCTGTGCCAGAACCCGCTCTATACCTACTACTCATAGTCACTACACAGAACCAGTCACATCGTGTAGGCGAGAATACCACAACTGCTGCTTTAATGCAATGACATCAATGGCATGATTATTTGGGAAAGGATATTATTGTACTCCACACTGCACTGCAATCAGTAACGGACAGCACAAAGCAAATGCACATAATCGGATTGAGACCAATGACTCACATCGAAAGCTTGTAGTACTCGCTTGACAACACTGGTCTTGCCACATGCAGTGTGACCGACTATATACAAGCATGGCGCAGGTACAGCATCATTCTAGAGAACAACACAGGACACACAGTGTAGAGATATACACCAAACTGACATCAGAATCGACAGAGAGAGAGAGAGAGAGAGAGAGAGAGAGAGAGAGAGAGAGAGAGAGACAGAGAGAGACAGAGAGAGAGAGACAGACAGACACAGAGAGAGACAAAGAGAGAGAGAGAGACAGAGAGAGAGAGAGACAGAGAGAGAGAGACAGAGAGACAGAGACAGAGAGAGACAGAGAGCACCAAACACGAGAAGTCGCTCACCTCACCCACAAGCGCAGCTAAACGCTGTATGAGGGATTCCCGCTCAGGCAGGTCTTGGCAAGCCTTGTGCAGAGCTTCTTGGAATGCTGTGGAAGGACTGATGGATGCTGACACAGATATAGGGAGAATAGAAGACAAAGTGGCTAACGACACAATGATCAATGACATAATATCTTATGAGGAGCTCACCAAGACAAGAGAGGGGTAGAATGCCGGGCAAAAGACGAGCTATGTTGTGCCCCCCCCCCCCCCCCTCTCCGGTCTCTCCTCTCTCTCTCTCTCTCTCTCTCTCTCTCTCTCTCTCTCTCTCTCTCTCTCTCTCTCTCTCTCTCTCTCTCTCTCTCTGGCAGATAAGCGTCCGCTCAACTAACAGCTCATTCGAAATCTGAGAACCATGGCATTATAATGTGCAGCCATGTTATACTGGCGGCTTATTCTGATTGCCATTCACCTTGATGTCATGCACTCAACAGCTACTTCCCCGGAAGGGAGACATTATACATGGAAGAGAAAAGACAAGATAACAGGCTTACTCAACATGGAACCAGCTGCAGGATAGCTGGTGTATTGCCCCATTCCGGGAAGCGAGCTCTTCACGACTGTCAGTAAAGATGAACTGGAACTCTGGATGCTGACACGTTCGCTCAGAGAGAAGCTAGTTGGCGTTTTGGACGGTGTGCTACTGAATTGTGGCTTCCTTGCTTTGAGCTTGACAGGAGTTTTCTTCACTTTAGACGGAGATTTCAATGGCAAACTTGACTTAGCATGTTCTGCTCGGCCCGACATTGGTTCAGAAACGCGGCCAGCTCCACTCGACGTTGGCTCTCCTCGACTTTTGCCTGCTCTCTGTGGTGTGCTGGGCGCTGCGGACGCTGTTCTCGCTCTCTTGGCAGACGAAGGAGAGAACAGAGCGTCTTTGGAATTGCCGAGTGCATCGAGTGAGCTGTCGAACGAGTAGTAGTCTTCTTCTTCCTCGCTGCTATCCAACTCTGGTTCATAGGCATCGGCACTGTCACTTTCACCATCACTCTGTGCAATCATAGCTGCAGCATCCGACAAACAGACAGCCCTACGCTTCTTTCTACCATTAGCACTGCTCGGTGATGCCGTCGTTTTCGATTTCTGGGCAGCAGGCTCAGTAGAAGTAGAAGGTATGGCTTTGCTGGTTCTTGCAGAGGACTTTTGTGCGGACTTCGGCGCAGGGCCTGACACGCTCCTGGTGGGCCGGGTGCCATTACTGGACGTGACCTGGGTGCCTGGAAACAGGAGAGAAATCAGCGAAACAGGCGGTGGCATTCAGACGAGAGCAACACCTCTGACATCAGCACGCCAGGGCAGCATTATGCTGCATACACATGCACACATACAAAAGCATAGTAAATGATTACAGCATTGCTACTGGAAGCTGCAACAGTACATTGTACACATCAGACATTTCGTCACACACACACAGCCACAACATGCAACAGTTAAGGTTAGCACACGATGTACAGCATACCCAATGAGGTGCGTTGCCGACTGGTCCGCGATGATGATGATGGTGTGCTTGCTGGTGCTTTTTCGGACTGCCGACGTCCCTGTACATGAAATAGAGCGAGACCTTAAACTGCTTAGGAGCTGCATCTGGGCCTTGATCCATAGAGGGTGGCGGTGTTCCTGCGGTTGCGGAAAACTCGGCTGAAACCGAGTCTCAAGCGAACCATGATTTTTTTAAACTTTAACAAGTATATTAGACTCCCTGCCTCTGGTAAGTAAAATATTATTGTCTTTTGCTGGACAGTTTCTATTGACAATGGCAGTTGTCATCGGTAGAGGGACACCAATGCCAATGTCTGGGGACTGGTGTAGCATTCGGCTAGACATGCATCAAGCGCTCGCATTCGAGTTGTCCATCGATGCATTTCTCTTTGTTTAGCTTGCCATGGCTGGCCATAATCACCCTCACCTCTTTTGATTGGCTTCGGCCATGCGTGTGTGCGCAATAATAATAATTCGAGTACCGGGTGTGTGTTCTGTACCAGGTTGCATTCTCCTATCGTGGACGGTAGTAACACCATATTGGTCCTGCGCTAGCTTTGCAGACTGTACAGGTGATACCATGGCGAGTATTGAGCACAATGCAACAACACTAGCAGACACAGCGTATTGCAGTGGCTGGCCATGCCATGGGCGGTACCGGAGCGCGGATTTATTCGCCAACAACTGTATGATCATTCCCAAGTCAAAACATGCATCAGCCTGTATCTCGAACACATGACTTAATGTTCATCACTACTGTACATAATTGAATTGAATTTGATTGCTTATGGACTGAAGAAATGCGATTTACTTTGGGTGATTGTAATTCCGGAAATCACTGCCTTGACCTGCGTGGCAAAGCAACGCGTTCAGTTGAACTACAGGCACTCCTAATGAATGCTCCAATACAAATCATATGAAGGAAGTGCACAGCGTTTGCAGAATCAGAGTCCTCGAGAAAAAATGCTCAAAATGTTTGTTTCGTGGAGGAAGGCATTGCAGGGAAATATCTTACCGACGTCGGTCTGCTCGGCATGGCACGTGTCTGCAAGGTGAATTCACTGATCCAACACTTCCTATGGTCCTCCTCTATACGAAGAGAGAATTGACTAGGTATTCAGATCAGGTTGGCTGTTTTGTTGAGCATTGTTGAACATCTGACATTCATTTTTCAAGTGTGTTTTCGCGGGTACCCTGATGCATGGCTTTCCGAAAAGACAGAAAATGAATGATGCAGCTGAGTCCAGTCGGGGGATTTTCCCTGCAGACGTAGACTCTCACACACTGCCACTGAACTGGCAGATCAAGCGATCACGACAGGCACATGCACAGAGTCACAGACACAGACTGTCAGTCACCAGGTCACTGCAGTCAGTCACACATGGCAGAGTCTACATGCATGATACACACTCAACCACGTCTTTTCAAGTGATCCGGAGAGCTGGAAGGAGATCGTATGCCGAGGACCCCTGTACTTCTGCACTGTTCAGGAACTTTTGAGTAGCCCCATTTTCGATTCGTCAGTGAGTAGTGAAAGAGAACTCCCTGTCATGTACCACCGCAAAGTGTAAAGACGATATTAGGGAGCTCATAGTCATTTTAGTTTGTGACCGGTTCGTCAAACCAGCAGGATGACATCAGTGAGAGAGGTACGTCGTGATCATGATAATCTCGTAATGCTTCTTGGCCAATTGAAGCTCGCTCCAGTTGCTGACTGGTCTTCTACTCTTCTTCGTGTTCCCGTTGCTTGTGAATTCTGCTTACAGAATAGCCAACTCCTGATGGCCGTTATCGAAGGCCTATCGACAGGAGGGTATGTTCACGTATATATCATTATTTTTTTCTTCAATGTCGAAACAAATAATTATTTCCTGGACTACAGCTACAATAGTTTTCAATATTCACCTGGTGCATGTACAGTGGTCGGCATATGCCAAAATAAAGCCAGGGCCTGGAAAGAGCATGACATTAGCTGAGAAGGATCGTCATCATAGTGAACCTTTCCTCAAGTGACAGTTCTGATATAAATGGAAGTACAGTCCAATACAGTCCTGCTCAATGAAATCCAGTCGCGTCACTCAAGTTTGTGCCTTGCCCCATTTCGCAGGCCAGTGTTCGCAGGTCTAGTTAGTACTACTAGTAGGGCTGCGCATCGCCCGGCGCGTACTAGAGGGACGCGACTGGATTTCATTGAGCAGTACATGCTTACCGCGGGTTCTAGCAATGTGGGTCGGTAGCGAAAATGAACTTAGTCCGCAGTGGGCATTGCATACAGTCCAGCCTATCAGGACCAGACCAGGTTTCATTGCACCAGCAATTCACCTTTTGGGACTGAGTGGTCAGCTCACGCTGTAGCAGCGCTGTTCCCTTTCCCCTGTTGTATGTGATGGGTTTTCTAGCCGGGCCTTTGCTGGTGTGTCATCGTGGGGAGAATCAAGTTCTTGCTTGCTGTGTTAACAGTCGATGCCCCGTCCCAAGGGTTTGCAACCGTCCGACCTCCGCGCTATGGTAGCTTTGCGAGGTGTGCTGCCTTTGTTGTCCCAATGAAGTGACATTTGAGCTGACTGGATTTGACTTTTTCCCTGCAGTTTAGGCGCCCCATGTGTTGTGTGGCCTGGGTGCACGCACACACAACACAGTAGATTCAAAAGGCAGCACCTGCAGACCTGGTACACGAACGCATCCTATGTGGACCATGTGTAGTGTGTGCCAATGTACATGCCGTATTTTCCGGTGTACAAGCCGCACTGGGGTATACTGTAAGCCGCACCCAGATTTTTGGCACGAAATACAGACATCTGCCCTGTTTATAAAAGCATCGCCGAAGTCGCACCAACCTCTTCTTCACATTGTTATCCTGTTTGTCACCGTTAATTTAGCCATCGTAGTATACGCCGCACCTACTTTTTTTGGTGAATGATTGGTGTTTAAAGTGCGGCTTACACTCCGGAAAATACGGTTCCTGAGTATACAGTACTGCCATTATTCCCAGCACTGCTGTTGGTGTGTGTGTGTGCATGACGGAGGTTGTGCTGTGTTTCTTCTCCTTGTTTAGAGTGGCACGGGAATCAGAGAAGGAGCGCCTGATGAAAAAGTATGAGAGCGCCGACCGGGCAATCGACCAGGTTGTTGATGGTGAGTGGCATGGACTGTGCTTGCTGGTCATTCTTAGTGTGGATATGAGCTGGTGTTGGCTCTTTGCAGTCTTGTTTAATCTCAGCACGCGGACCATTGAGGTGGTACATGTACAGTCAGTGAATGTTGAAGGTGGAGTGGCCTGACCCAAGTTTCGGTCTACGCATGATGTGGGCTTGAACTCCACTTCTGACACCAAGTGTTGCATTTGGCTGTCACAACAGCACGAATGATACACCACTAGATCGGCAACACTACACTCAAACAAAACAAGCCACAACAAGGTCTTAGCTATCCCCTCCTTCTTTCTCCTATTTTTCTTTTCCCAGAGCACCATGATGCGCTGACGCAGTCCATCAGATCCTACACCAAGATCTCTGCTAATCTCATCGGTGAGTGCCACATAGCCAGTCATGGATGCACAAGCAGTAGACATTACGCCTTTAACCATGTGTATTGCTTGTGATCTGTTGTACAGCATCCCAGCAGCGGGTCACGTTCCTGAAGGAGAGCTTGGTGAAATGCAAGAAACTACTTCATTGCAAGCGCGGCTATCTGCTGAAGTTATGGCTGGAGTGCCGTGAGCAGCGGGAGATTCTCAAGATCCTCGACAAGATGTATGTAAATGGACACGTCAGGTTAAAATTGTACGATCTGATCGTTCGGCAAATTAGCTGATCATTGCAGCAGCAGCTCACTCTCTCTCTCTCTCTCTCTCTCTCATACACTCTCACTCCCTGTCTATCTCTCTCTCTCTCTCTCTCTCTCTCTCTCTCTCTCTCTCTCTCTCTCTCTCTCTCTCTCTCTCTCTCTATCTCTCTCTGTCTCTGTCTCTCTCGGTCTCTGGCTCAGTTATACTTTCTCACGTCCTCATCTCCCCAAATTGTTTTGATCAACTGAAGTTCGCCTTGTTTGCCTGGTGCGCAGTGAGGAGGTCAAGGGTGTGCCCGAGCAGGTCAACCGTCACCTGGCTAACAAGCACTATCTGCTGGCTACGAAGATGGTCACAAGAAACGGTAGGTATCTTGTGTCAAGTTGTTTATGCTTTGGAACACTGTGGTGTCTGTGTTGAGCACGGACGGTGGTTCATAGGTCTTCCAGATACGTTGCTGTACCTGTTCTTTGCTGCTGGAGCTGCACCATGCGCTGTCAACTAACTAACATGCTCTTCTTCCAACTCTCACTCATAAACTCTCAACAAATAACCAACAGGAGGTGCCATACCCAGTGTTGTAAATTATTTCCTCGTGAAAACCTAACACTGTGCATAGAATTATGCCTGTACCCACACCTGAACTGCATGGATTTCAATTCCATGCTTGCCCAGTGCACGGAAATGTCTGCCTGCACGTATACTTTGAAGTTCACAACTCTAAACCCTTGGGTATTCTTGCAAATTGGACTGTCAAATCAGTTCGGTTTGCCAGCAAAGGGAACGCCTTTAACTGGTGCTTGTGTGTGCTTGTATCTGAATCCCTTGGCCGCAGTAAAACTCCTCGAGGACGACTTGGGCTCAATCGAGGCACTGCGGGAGCTGCGCTGTGATATGCGTGACCTGAAGGAGGTAAGTAGCACATATGCGGGGCGAGGTGCTCTGCGTTTGTGAGTGGGCTTTTGTACGGGCACATGCTTGTACAATCATGTAGCTGTTTCCGATTCAAGATTTACAATACATGATTGTATACTGTGTGGTGTATGATTCATTGCCTCCACTCCTACTGTGACCTACATACATGTCAACATGGATGTCATGCAGCGGAATGCAACACATCGCTGTTGTTGATTACGTTGTGTTTGCTTGACAGACCCTACACAACACATTGATTGATGAACTACACCGGCATCTCTACACCGTGGCTGCAGCAAAGTGTAGACGGACAATGGAAAGCCGTAAGTCCACACGTGACGGGAGTACAATGTGTATACACTGTTAACCCGACTGCTGCATGGACGATAAGTGCTGCGAATAGTGATCATGCGCCCTGGCCTGAGTAGCTCGCTTGGCTAATTGAAAGTCTGCCGACCTGGGCCACATTATGTTGCTAAGGCATGCACAACCCCAGTCACAGCGCGCAAGTTGGTTGAGTTTGGCCGTCAGGAGGCCAGCGCAAGGTATCCGGGGCGCGGGTCTGATTCCAGCGAGGGGCAATGTGGTACCCCGCAGCGCAAGGGTAGCGTGATACCCTAAGCCAACGTGCGCGCTGCATGAGTAGCGTGATACTCGCTGAGCGCTTTTGCCGTTGCCTAGCAACGCGTTTCTGTCTTTCCTGGGCCCCCAACGCATGTTGGGTGGCCCTGCGCATGACTGCACGTTGTCATAGCAACCTTGGAAACCTCAAGCCGGTTACCAACAAGCTAGGAATCAGACCAAGCCGCCGAATGCCCCCGCCGGCTCCCGGCGCTTCATTGCAATTGAATTAATATTTGTCCAGAATAGTGAGCTAGGACAGATCAAGAGGCGTGGGTGGGAGGGAGAAATTGCAAAACAGTTGGATGCACGCAGCAGCACAGCTAGCAAGAGAAAGAGCCGTGGATGGGTTTGTTCCTGTTTTTGATGGCTGTGGCCATCCGTTGGCCCAGCGGTCTCGTGTGAGTACGGTGTTTGTTTGTGCTGCCAGCTCGCGCCCGGCATTTGTTTGCGCTGGCAGCTCGGGCCCGGTGCGCGAGTGAAACCGAACCGTGACAAAGGCTTTCGCTCTTTAGTGCTATTGACTGGCTTTTCATACGATGCCTATTGATGTCTAGAGACATGCTGTCTAGCCTTCCCCTAGTACGCATTCACGGGGCTTTGTTGAAGTTCGTGCCGTGAACTGCCAAAGGGAATTGTTTGAATGGTGCTGGGGCGAGTGCGACATTACGGCGTCCCTGCAGCCGGCCTAATCGCGTTTGTCGCCACAACCGATTTTATTGTAGGTGTGCACATGTGTGTTCACATGTGCTGCTAAGAACAGTGGGTATGAAATACTACCGTATTTCCCCGTAAGTTAGTACGTACTAACTTTCAAACTTAGCAGCCACATGAGTACTAACTTTCGGGGGTGGTACTATCTTTCGGGGAGTACTTTTTTATCGGGGGTAAATGACACGCAGTGGGAAGCCCGCGCAACTCTAGTGTCCGTGCATATGATGTATGTACTGTACGGTGTCTGTACATGTAGGACGGGTACGAACTTACTATCTTTCGGGGGGAACTGTCTTTCGGGGTGATAACCTCGGCAGTGGAAAGTGTATTTTTAATAGGGGGGTACTAAGTCATTGGGGAGAACTAACTTACGGGGAAATACGGTATGTATGTTGCCATGCCAATTCATCAGTGGCAGTAATACTGGCTTGCATTATGTTCTGTCTGTCTCCGTCTCTCTCTCTCTCTCTCTCTCTCTCTCTCTCTCTCTCTCTCTCCACCCCTATCGATCTATCTATCTATCTATCTATCTATCTATCTCTTGTATGTTGGATGGCAACAGGACAACAGAGCAGTTCTCGCGCACGCTCAATAGGCCACTCTGGCTCCCATAGCTTCTTCACAACATCACCGGTCCCAATGGATTTTGCCGTTGACTTTCCCAATCAAAAGCAGGACCTAAGTAAGTTGCCTGGTGCATGCATGCTCGTATGTTGACTTGAGGGTGATATACGTGATTCTCAGTGCTTAGTTTAGGGCTGTCTGTGGTTGGAAGGTTGAGAGAGTGCTGGATGTACATGTACTAAACCACTTGTCGGAACACAATGTCAGCTGTTTGGCTATATTATCTAGATTCACACCGAAGCAATCACCAACCACTTACCCACACTCCAGTCGCAGACAAATTGCAAACTTTCTACTTTTACTTCTACACTATTGACACGCTATGCCCACTCTGCTCATGTACACATCGCATACTGCACTCTAGTCGCACACTAGTTGGACGCTGTGCACACTCGATTCACACACAAAATCACACCCTCTACTCACTCACACTCTACTCAGTACTCACACACACACATACCCTCTACTCACACACACTCTACTGACACAGCTACTTCCCCTTTCTGGCGATTGATTACCAGCACAGTAACCTTGAAATCACGGCCAAGTGACTCACTCTCGCTGCCAGTGATGGCTATGGAAGGCTGAGCTGACATTCCTTTCGCATTTTTATTTCCATTGCTATCAGGTTCGGCCTCATTTCCTCTGTGCTGCGCTGATGAGTTCAAAAAGAACGAAATAGCATGCTGTCCGCAGATTGAGTATATTATATATAACGAAGTGCTAACTCTAACGAGTTAACGAGGAGAAATCTGTCGTTAAAATAGAAATCGTTATACAGAAATCGACACATATACTGTCCTATTGAGCGTTGAGAATGAGTGAGAATCGTTACCTTTGGTACACGTAAACCAGTCAATTTTGGGAAATCGTTATACATGCGCCTCGTTAGAATAATGGCTTTTACAGTACATTGCTGCTGCAGTTAAAACATGCAGTATGGACTGAGTTGTGAATAATGTAAGATTCCGGATTTGTACTGTTTGGGGGTAGCTCAAGAGGTACACAGTCAACTTCGCTAATAACGACTGCGGATATAACGACAATTCGCGAATAACGACAGCCACTTCATGCCCAGAGCAAAGTCCATTCTACCTGTATACATATAATGAGACTTCGGGTATAACGACACTTCGCGAATAAGGACACTTTTCTGATGCCCGGCCGAGTGTCGTTATACGCAAAGTTGACTGTACCATCCCATTCTGAAGATCTTGTATGATGTTGGGGAGGTCTAGACGGGCTGATCAGGAAAGGACTTTTGACTGGCTACCTGGGTTATTTGTGTGTACATGCTTTCCTTCGTGTTGGTTAGATGCCTTGAGCTGCGCTAACACAACTGGCTTGATGGAGCTGGACCCAGACACGGTACGTAGCGAATACACGTGGCACTAGTAATGTAAAATAAATTCTAAAATCTCCACATAGCTAGAAATCCGGCGCTTGGTGGTGTTTGGAACTTAGCTCCACTAGCGTCTGCAACGTTCTTGCTGAACTGGAGCTGTGTATCTTCTGGTGATGTTCATGATCAGATGTCATGCATACTCGCCTGTGTGCAGTACGTCACATGATAGACAGCTGTTGCCAGTCATGCATTTGTTCTCCATATGCCACTGGCACTATAGTACAGCAATACACCTGCATATTTGACTGGCAAACTGGACCGGTTTCATGTCAATGTGGGGGGGGTTACACACTTCGAAGAATAGCAACCATAATCCATTGGTAGTGTGTACTCTATTTTGGTTGAACTAACTCAGAACTGCAAGCCGGACATTCCAGAGACTCATCAAGATGTGATGCATGAAAAACTTCAAAATTCTCAAGGGCGAAAGAGAATGTGTCCGAAATCGTTTAAACGTGTTTAAGCATGGTACATGGTGTGTGCATGCGTGTGCGTGCGTGTGTGTGTGGGGGGGGGGGGGGGGGGGGGGGTGTATAACGTGATGTTCCGGTAATGTTCATGCTCAACCTGCAGACAGTACTGTTCGTCCTTGTAATACCTTGTGTATTGTTTCGTGTGCTCTGCAGCTGGAAGACAAAATGACGGCCGACCCCGAAGAGGACTCTACACACTTCATGCTCATCCTGGTCCACTCGCTATCCATCCTAAACAAGATTCCGGACACTATCGATGTGAGTGCCGTACGCTATGCTTGCTCTGCACATTCAGAGTCACTGTGTCTTCTTTTTCTAATTCTCTGGTCTGTATAATATAAGTACTGCATGTTCTGCATGCGTGGAAGAACAGGAACGAGAGATCATGAAAGCACCTTTTGCTAGCAAACACATCATGACAAGCACTAATGCAATCCAATCTTGGCTATCCAAAACCCAAGTTGTACTAGTATCCGAACGCACGGGTCGGTGCATTTTGTACATTCTACTATGGATGTCTATGTCTTGTCAGCATGCAGCCGTCTAGATTTTCTATTGTTTCTGAGTGTTTACTGATTTTTTTAATTTTCTCTTACCAAATGTTCGCCTTGGGTCTTCAGCAATGGGTATAATGTATATACTACCACAGTGGGGGTATTGCTTACCAGATGACTTTGTACATACATGTACGTCTACATGCTCCACTTGTCAGTAAGATGAATTAACTGAATCTACATGCACATTCCTAATCGATTTCATGAGACACTCGTCAGGGAAAGCCGTCTCAACAATAGAAGCTAGGCTAGGCATCGCTTATTCATTAGCTATCAGAATAAGCCTGCAGAACAGCTTTTCACGAAGTGTTCTGTTGAATGGGGCAGGACTATGTGATTTGTGGTACAGAACAGAGAACACCCTAAAGTACTGCTGATGCCGTGATCGCTGCTCTTTCCCTTCTCCAGCGTATCATTGTGCGCATGGACACTGAATTTACCAAGCTGGTGCAGTCGCTGATCGAAGAGATTGCAGCAAGGTAAGATGTGGCAAACAGGCGTGTACGCACATATGCATACACCATGTACACACACACACACACACACACACACACACACACACACACACACACACACACACACACACACACACACACACACACACCAGTCCTGTCCAGTCCAGTCCAGTCCAGTCCAGTCCAGTAGAGCCACTGCCACAGGGGTCACCTGGGCCCCGGAGGGGCTTGAGAGAGGAGGATGGAGCATGCTGATGACGTTGGAGATTGTCTCCCTCTCTTCTCTGTGACAAATTTCAAATTTCATCGTGCGATATTCTAAATCCACTTGGGGGCTTGTCAAACCTCCGCGAGCGGCAACGTCGGGCACAACTGAAAGTGACGGCACCAAATCACCATCCCGTCTCTCTGCTTTGTGCGTCCCTCCATCAAGCGCGCGCGCACACACACACACACGCACATGAAAGATATACCGTAAAGTCGCGGATAAAAGCCGGGTTTGCATACAAGCACATCGCGTATAGAAGCCTGAAAATCGAACGGGTCAAATGCATATAAGCCTGTCGCGATTAGAAGCCTGGCTTCTATGCAAGCGCGGATCGGGTAGGTCAAGAGTGCATGCGCTATATAATAATATATAAAACTGCCGCCATACCGGTAGTCAGTGGTAGATGTACGCGTGTCGCGCATATCAATGGTGCATATAAGCATGGTTTGCATACAAGCCTGGTTTGCATTAAAGCCTGGTTTGCATTAAAGCCTGATGCAGAAAGCGGCTTATATGCTTATAAGCCCGGCTTTTATCCGCGACTTTACGGTTGTCAAATGTCCAAGAGGAACATGAGAGAATTTCAAATATCTTAGGATTAACAAAATTGAAGAGCATATTGACGCTCAGTTGAGTCTGCCACTCTGAAACGGTGAAAGGTGACGACCTGAAACAGGAAAGGTCCATCGGATAAAGTCTGCATCATTATCACGGGCAAGAATCAAAGAATCAAGTACAATTGTACACACTATTTTTCGGGTTGTCAATAGGTTTGCAATGTGACTCAGACGAATGCAGTGACTAACATCAGTGCCATGGCAACTGCAGAGTCACAGTTTTAAGTACAGTGTATTGGTGACTGACTATGAGGTTATGATAACAGCCAGCCTTGGATAGCAAAGCAATGAAGTCATCATGAAATCGGGAAACGGCTCCTCTGCGGGCATGCGGTGCAACTGGAAAGATGGGCATAAATAGATGAACATATAACAGCGGACAGCGAGAATGCTGTAACCGCAATTGCAGCAGCTAGGCACGGTGATTGACCGAGTAATATTATTCGGTCAGTCAGTAATCATGTTCGCTGTTCAGCCTCCCAATCAGCGTCAGTATCTCAGAAATATCCAGATTCTGTCCGCCAAGAGAAACACGATCACGCAGATGATGATGCTCTGAAACCTGCTCAGGAAGTTCCACGTTTCCGAAGCAATCCATCTTACTGACTGCCTCCCTGTAAGACGTGGTCCAGAGGAAAAATCCACTTCAGGGGAATCTATGGCTGCACGGGGCGTAGCAGGGCTCACTGCAGCAGCGGAAGAAGACATGTCAGATGTAGACTGCAGCGACACAAGGGTAGCATGTGCTCGAGGTGAGTGTTATGCTAGGAGGGGCTACTGCACTCTGGTCCGACACCAAATGAATCTGGGTTTCAGGCCGCTGTTGCAACAGGATCCAATGCTACTGCATGGGTCAGTGACGTAGTGGGTGGTGACTCCACACTATGAGATGACCGAGAAGCATCGTCATCTGTCCCTCGACCTTCTGCTTCTCGGTACTTGCCCATGCTGTCCAGCTTTACCAAGATCTCATTGACATCGCCTTTCGGCTCAACATTGCGAATGCACTCCAGGAAGATATGAAACGACCTGTCATCATCTGCTCGTATCGCGTCCAACAAGGCTTCGTTTTGCTGAGTGGGACTGGCAGAAGCTGAAAACCTCTTCTCTTGATGACGTGTAATCAGCCCCTTCCACGCACACTCGCTACGCAATGCATCTGGCGTGAGCGTGTTGACCATTCTTGGCAAGAATCCTATGAACAAACACAGGACTCTCCCAAGCCGACGCCATTTTGCATGACGAGAGGGCGTTCGAGATATCGCCACGATGGCCATGTTCAGCCAGCATTCCATACAGTTCTTTGATGGTCATTCCCTGCCTCTTGTTGAGGTACAGAATGCTGCAAAAGAGGTTATCCATTCCAATCCCGTCCCCGCGCATGGCGTCAGTATGATCTGCATATGGAATGTCCTCAGGACATTAAGATAGACACTCCTGCTTTTGGCCTCAACCAGGATCACTGCCGCTCTGCTAAGATTTCTTCTTGCCTCGCCTACGACAGAGTTCCGAAGTGCACCCTCGAAGTCTACGCAATCTTTGATATGTGCCAGTGTCTTCGACCCGATGGCATCAAGCGAAACACCTTTTGTCTCAGGAGTGGGAGAACTAGCTTCACTTGAATCTTGCACTGAAACCGCGGTACTCCTGTAAAGGAATCCAATAGTGATAGTCTGATCTGGGCAGTCAAACTCATCTTCCTTTCAAGCCTCTCCAAATGTGGTAGCTTGTGCCTGTCCATTAGTTCCAAGTGCTTTTGGAGTGGCTGCATCAGACTTACTGGTATGGTGCAGACGGCGTATGACATCAACAAGTGGACCCACACTGGTGCGGCAAGACATGCGGTACTCTCTGAGTGAAAGCTGACAAATGCTGGGCTTGTGCATTGCAGTTTAGAATTGTCCTTTGCTGCTCTGCCCAGCTAGGATCACTCCTGATCAAGAACTTGTAGGACAGATAATTGCGCGTGCGGCTTGTCAGGCGTTTGTCCAATGTGTCTGCTACAACATGCATGCCCCTCTGCGGCGTACAATCAAAGGGCGGGGTTTGCTCGCGAAACCCCCAGCAGCTAGGGCGGACCATCACAGAAAAGTAGACAATAAGAATAGTTTTGGCACCAAATATGTTTCAACTCATCTCCCATTGAGACCACAACCAGCGCAATAACACCGTCTTTGGACTGCTTCTGGCTAGATTAACTCTTGTGTAGTGACGCTTGTATCAGATCCACTCTGATTTAGCCACGCACACTAGTAGCAAGTATTACCTTCACCGGGGGCAGGGGTAACTGTAGTTGGATCCCGGGACGGATACGGTTATTACCCTGATGCTGTCAATGCTTTTTCTGCACCTTGTCCTCACCTACTTACTGAGGTGTGGTGAGCCCATAAGTGGGATGATTTCAAGTTCACCCACAGTTTTCGGGATTTCAGGGGGTGTCGGCCGTTGGGCGGTTCAATAGCCAATTGAGTCATCTTTCCAAGATTCCTTTTGAGTCTCTCTCCTCTCTCCCGGGGAGATCCACGTGACCAGTTTCGGCAGTGCACAACAAGTACAAGTGTGTGTGTGTGTGTGTGTGTGTGTGTGTGTGTGTGTGTGTGTGTGTGTGTGTGTGTGTGTGTGTGTGTGTGTGTGTGTGTGTGTGTGTGTGTGTGTGTGTGTGCGTCTACTTGCTCTATATGCAGAACTGAGGAACATGGAGATACTGTCTATTTTACTGCTGTAAGTAATACAGTGTGCATGTGTGTGTGTGTGTGCGTCTGTGCGTGTGTGTGTGTGTGTGTGTGTGTGTGTGTGTATGTGTGTGTGTGTGTGTGAAGGCCTAGTGCAGTTAGACATCACTTATCCAGTTCCTTACTAAGTTGCTATACAGTTATTGATTGTAGCACGCTTGCAGAAAACACTTGGAGAACAGTGTATGTGTAATACATGCAGTTTGGGGTATCTGCTTCCTCGCATATCCGCATGTTCTTTTATAACGGTTTTGTGCGTGCTTTTGAGATCCGACTGTACTGCGTGCCATTGTTAACACAGCATCTCATCTAGTATTATATAAATGGTGTTGATGGCACGTCGTATTTTTTAAACTAATGTAGTTTTTCTCGTTCTTGGTCGTGGTCCTCGAGTAGTAGGCGCAAAAAGGCAGCTTTGCCTTCTGACATCTAGACAGCTATTTTGGCACAGCTTGTAGTAGTACAGTTGTGGCAAGTGAAATCCGACACTTGCCATAGGGGACAGCGCCTCAAATGGACATCAATGATGTAATGCACTGCACCTAATTTGTACTATAGAGCCGTATGCATCACAAACAGGTCGAAAGGTCACAGCTTAGATACACACAGTTCACAAACATGGTACACATAAGGAGTATTGGTATCCAATTCCCATTCATTTTTGCCAGCACCTTTTGAACCTTGACTGTGATGAGTACGAATTCTGTCCTCAGACAGATAAAGTTGTATGCAGCACATGTACTGTACGTATGCAGGGCTGCAGAGGCTGCAGGATGCACGGTGCACGGTGCAGTCCCTTATGCCAAGTGTCGGATTTCACTTGCCACAACTGTAGTAGTAGTAGTAAGTACTGAAGTAACGTGGATCATCCACATAGATTGATGGAATCTTTGATTGCCTTCTGGCTCATCGCCTCGAGCACTGAACTAGGCCGTTGCTGTTATACTCGTATTCTTGGACCACGGCCTAACTCATGACATGATCCTGCTGCACCCTCTACTCTGCATTTCTCCTGTGCACATTGCAGTTAATCTGTCTCACTCTTCTCTCCTCATCCTTTGTTCCTTGTTCCTGTCTTTATCCCCGTGTCTATAGGAAGCTGACAGACCTGGCCAACAGAAGCTGCTTCTTCAGCTATTGCGTTTGGCGTTTGAGCGCTTCCAGGCGGTAGCGCTGGCGCACAACACATTGCTAGGGCAGTTCAAAGCAGTCATGTTGGTGAGTGAGAAGAGGCCGCGGTGCTGTCTGTACTAGCTGTAGCGATCATCTCCACACGTCTACTACTGTAGGGCTACACAGTGTGCATACCGGTAGTGTATCTTGCAGCTTGTATGGCTGAGCACTGGTGTCCTTTAGTCATCGCCATTATTGTATTTGTTTCCATGGCTCCGAGTGTGGGTTCTGAGCAGTTTCTGGGACATTCACCAATACATTCCTCAACTTGCACGTCCATTGCCTGATGGTGTTAATTTGTGTCTTTGTGCTTCTCCTGTGGTCACACCCAACATGTCTACTACCCTTCATTGTAGTATTCCGGAATAAGTAAGTGAAATTTGTAATGTTTTTTAAACCTTTTTTCATAGAAAAGAAAAGGACCAAGGAACTACAAGGAATTTTTTTCTTCAAGCTTAAGCAGCTGTTGGCAGACAAGCGGGTATGATCAGGAAGTTGAACATTCATACTAGCGAGGTTGTGCATAACGAATTTTCCTAGTGACAACAGCGAAAAAATCACCCGCGAAAAGACTACGAAAATATGCTGTGCCGTGCCAGGTTGTGCAGGGCGCGAGCTTCAAAAGTGTCATACGCGTCCGTCCGTGCCATGTGCAAGCGAGCATTTGATTTCTTGCAAACACTTGGATTGATTTTGGTTTCGTATCACTTTGGCCGGAGAGTTTGATGAGACATTGGCAAATTTGCTGTTCGCCAATGACGGAGGACAGCTTGACAAAGAGAAAGTTGATTTTACTTCTGACCTTGGAGGGGGACGTGCAGGTGAAAATATCTGCTAAGGAAGTTGGGACCTCGGCTGTTTTTGGGATAGTTGGCGGATGATGCTTGCATGATGCGCTTCAGATTTTCTTCAACTGATTTCCTCATGCAAGCCAAGAGTACATAACCCCCCTAAGAGTGTGCAACTCCCGCATACCCTGCTGTCTCGGCAGAATTTCAAGTTAACATGATTTTTAATGATGCAATGCTCCTTGCACCAGTGATTTACGACTTTTGTACGGGGTGTCAACGCATCACACATGTTTCCTTGAACTAGTTTGTGCAGGATCAAATGGGGCTTTGTCCACCACAGGTCTAGGATGCGTCTGATAATACATGTACAATACACGTCATAAAAATGACGTCAACTTGAAGTTCTGTCAGGACAGCACCCATAGTGGAGTTGCACATGCTTAGGGGGTTATGTTACTTATGTACTCTTGTGCAAATGTGTTGCTGCTTCTCAGGCATACCGCTCTACAATATGGAGGAAGTCTGGTCATCTGTGCAATTTGTGGTAAGTAATGTGCAGCACACATGTGCAGTACGGTATCTACGCTATCACATGTGAATCTCTGAACATGGTGACGTGTGTGGCTGTCGGTCACAGTGCGACAGAGATGTGCACGGCACAGCAGTGGCGAAACCGCTATGCCAGATGAAAATGTTGAGTGTGTTCTTGGTGGCATCGTAGCAAGGACCCCCTCCCCCGTGATGAGCCATTGTGATTGTGGATATGCATGTACATGTACGTGGTTTGTTTGCCACAGTTGCAAGCTCTCTTGGGCGAGTACTTCGATGTCAAGAACTCGCAAAGTAACCGCGATGCAACCAACTTTCACTCAATCTCGTAAGTCGCTGCTTGCCTTGCTCAGTCACTTTGTTTGCACGTGCATGTGTCACTGAACTACACTGGATAACGCTATGGCATGTCACTGCTCCTTGTTGCCATGGTAATCATGGAAGGAGTTCGCGTGTGATCCCAGTCTAGTGTCCTCGGCGAGCATGCACTGACTAAGAAATACTGCCCTGCATGCTAGGATATGGCCATCATTGATGCCGGTCCAAGATGTGCTTGTGCAGCTCACTCGTTTTGCCCGTGCCTGGCCAGGCCCACCCACCCCGTCGTCGTCGAGCAGGGTGGCCACTTATTCCTAGCTGTGTGAGCATATCCCAGGCCAAGTTGGCGTCTTGCGCCACCGGAGCTGACCAAAGTTTGGTAATCGTCTCATCATGTCACACTGTCAATTTTGTTTCGAGAGGTTTTAGAGTTAGTCCCCGGCGATTATGATCACGTGCGTTTTTGTTCTCTTTCTCACTTCCTTGGCTTGTCTTTCATTCGCCTGGGTGGTGATCAACAGCCAGTGGTTGCCGGAGTGTATGTTGTGATGTGTGTACGTGAAAATAACAACAGATAGCAAAGATCAGAGAATTGGGAGTCACTCGCCAGAAGAAGGAAAAACAATCTAGAAGCGGTGTGGTGTAGACACGGCTGAATAGTGACAGTCAATTCTTCAGCATTGTCACAATTTGTGGGTTGTTGAGCAAGTTGTTGCACCACTGCCATGCGCCATTGCCTCTGGCAATGGGCGCTTAAGGTCTATGTGCATGTATGTGTGTGTAATACTTCATTATACCGGTAATTATCTGTCTGCTTGTAGGAATATGTCGCAGTACTTTGACAACAGTGGGAAGAAGAAGTCAATGCAAAGGCGAAATGTGAGTCTGGCTGAGATCTGTGTTTGAATACAAGGTGGAATTAGTGCGTCCCGCTGTGCCTATTGAATATCAACTTTCTTGAGTACTCCTTGACCAGAAGACTTAGCCAGGTTTGGAGTGAGACTGTTGCTGACCAGACATTGACAAGTGCTGTTACCGTCAATAGTAGCAGTACAGTGTATTATAACGAGTCGCAAATTTAACGATTGTGCAAAATTCATAGGTTAACGAGAAGATATGTTAACGATCTTGCAGTATTCTGCCATATCCACACACAGCATAATATGAAGCAGTACGGCCTCAGCGGATCTTATTATAACGAAGAAATATAATCCGTTAAAACGTTAGATTTGCTTCCTCGTTATATATACATGTCTTACAGTACATCTACACAAGCATTGCTTTGTTCATTGCAGATGAACAAAGCAATGATTCCTTGTGAATGGGGTGTGTACACCTTCCAGATCTGCTTTCTGAGTGATGTCTGCCTCGACTGTGTTGTGTGCTTGAACTCTGTATACATTATATTTCCTTCTTTTGATGTGCAGAAATCCCTGTTCGCGTTTGACTCGTCCACCATAGCGTTGACAGTGCAATCTGTGCAAGCTAGTGCCAATGGTGAAGACATCACAGCTCTTGGCAGAGAATATGTAAGTCTCTTGCTAATGCGCTGTGTGTGTGCATGTGCGCGTGTGTGTGTGTGTGTGTGTGTGTGTGTGTGTGTGTGTGTGTGTGTGTGTGTGTGTGTGTGTGTGTGTGTGTGTGTGTGTGTGTGTGTGTGTGACGTGTTTAACTGTCGCAGAACCTAAGCATACTGCCTCTGTAACTGTATGGTATCATCAGCCAATTTCTCATGCCGATACATATAGCTACTTGTCAATGTACCCGGTCGTTTCTTGCCGGAAAGGCCCAGCTTGCAGACACATACAGCAGTCTACATTGATCAATGGTTTGGTGCGGGCATTTTTCAGCTTTCTCAGTTCTCTTCAATACTACTACTTGGTCAGATTCATTTTCGTATGCATTTTTTGGTACTTTTACTGTTTATTTTGATAATTATTTTATCCCACCTGGTTTTTGTCATTCTGTATCACAATTTGTGGTTTTCATATGCTCCCTGATGAAGCCCTAAGGGTGAAAATTTTGAGATAGAATATTAGTAACGAAGAATGCTGTTTGACTTGAGCAGTTGTTACTGACCATACGAATAGTGTTTACTGTTTAGAACATGAAGTAATTGTCTGTAAAACTCGGTATGTATCTTGTGTGTATATTCTGTCTACGTGTGTGTGTGTGCGTGTGTGTGTGTGTGTGTATATTCTGTCTACGTGTGTGTGTGTGTGTGCGTGCGTGCGTGTGGACGTACATGCACTCTCCTTGTCTATAGATGCCGGATGCTCCAGAAGACAAGCCTCCGTTCAAATTTCTCTGCAAGCCGCACCCGGAGAATGTCACTGGTCAGTAAAGTGTAACTGAATGCGTACATGTTTGCATGGTCATGAAAAAGCAAATCTACCACTGTCTGATGGGTGTTTCTAAACATGAAGTTGAGAAGTATAGAGAAAGAATGTCGATCAGCAAGCGTAGTGCAGTGCATGTCTGCGTGTAGTATATCAAGGGAAACTAAGGTTGTGTTTGATAGCAGTTAGGTTGATGTTGGGGCTTGTGGTGGTGGCGGTCCCACAGGTCTGGACATGGGTATCACTTGCCATGCAAGAGTTAGCTCATCTCTGACACCGACAGACTCTCTGCTGTCTGTCTTATCAAGTGCTATAGCCACAAACTTCAGTTGCACTGTCTGCTATTTTGCCTACATGCTTGTTGTGCATTCTGTGTGCCTTGTGTTTACTGTTTCATACATGTGCAATGTTATGTTGTGCAGTTGTGTTCAATGAGCTGCTGCTGATCACTAGCGTCCTGAAAGACCTTCTCAGCATACCAACTGAGTGAGTTTGATATGTTGTTATCTGTAGCGCAGGATTGCACTCAACCTCATTAAGACGAAAACAAGGGGACCAATGGTATTTGTTCGCAATAACAGGAGTTATTCTTATCCAAATTTTATATCCGGCGAATACACAATGATTTATCCAATAGAGTTATGAATGCTAGTTCTTCTAAAGCTAAAAGTTTGCCATATCAGTGCCATATCAGTGCCATATCAGTGCCATATCATCAGTGTTCTTCTTAACAAGGTTCACTGTACTGTGTAGTGTGTATACTGTGTAGTGTGTATACTGTGTAGTGTGTATACTGTGTAGTGTGTATACTGTGTAGTGTGTATACTGTGTAGTGTGTATACTGTGTAGTGTGTATACTGTGTAGTGTGTATACTGTGTAGTGTGTATACTGTGTAGTGTGTATACTGTGTAGTGTGTCTACTGTGTAGTGAAGCACATTGTCTTGTTAGGAGAGTTAGTCTTAGGCTAGGGCAATGCTGCAGCTCATTAGAGGTAGGACAGGGAGTGTGTGAGCATCGGCGTCCAGTCATGCTGTTTAAGTCGTGCCTGTCTGGGGGGGGGGAGGCAACGACACTGATATCGACTTTGAAGTGTGCTGTACCGCATGGCTTTTCCGATGCACCTATTCATTGCCATGACGTTAATTAAATTGTTTGCATTGCACAGCAGCTGTTTGTACACTCATGGTTCACTCCTGAACTAAATTCATACTCTTTTTCTTCTGCTCTCAAAAAGCTCGAAGCCTCAAATGTTACGACCATCATAGTGCAGGTCTCGGCAGTTCTGTTTGCAGAATCTCTCCATCTTGGATGCATGTAGTTGCCCTCAGAGTATGCACGCATTCGCTGTCTCTCTTCCTTTCCCTCTCTCTCCCTCTCTCTTCCTCTCATTCTTTCTCAATATTCTTGTATTGTATGGTACTGCTTCTGTTCTGTGCCCGCAGACAACACTGTCCACTGTCAGAGTTTGTTGAAGACTTTGTCAATGTCACGTATCTCAATCGCATTCGCAGTGATACTCGTGACAAGGTCATCGTTGCAACAGAAGGTATGTGATGGCCCTGATGGGACACTGAAAACTGATCTTAAATACCAGGTGGTTTTCTGCATTGTGGATGCAGCTCCTAAAGTGATGGGAGGTGAGTAGATCAGACCCACCGCCAAGCGGTCAAAGCCCGAAAATCCCATTCGCTACATTCTGGTTTCCCTCGTCATCTGCGCCTTGATCCTTGACGGTGGTGGAGTTCCTGCGGACGTGGACAACTTTGTTACAGTGCAGAGAAACTAGAGTCGTTGTCCGCACTCAAACAACCAAGACGAGATAAGAAGTGACAGTACGCCGATGGCTTCTTACACACACGGCACTCATCTGCTCCACAAATGAGAACGGAAGATGATGTACACCGATTTATGTAACAATGGGACATTGTGATGTTGATGGATGAACTGTGTATCTGTCTGCATGAATATCAGTATACTGATCACAACACATGAGCTGTGAGAAAGATTGTGAGAGCACTGCTGGTTGTGGTGGAGCGAGAGCTGAGAAGTAAGGCACCTCGAGTATCGTCATTGCTCCCAACGAAGGCAATCAATATTGCCACCAATTCATATTTCCTTTTCGACCAGTGAATTCTTCCATTGGGATATCCTGGTACTCGTCCAAGTTGTGCCTCTAACAAAGGCACGTGGTGTTTGTGTGTGGTTGGGTGTGTGTGTGTGTGTACACGGTGTGTGGTTGGGTGTGCTTCACAATTCTTCGCTGTCCAGGTGGTGATGCGTTCAAGGTTATTCTGACTGATGACGGTGGAGCTAAGAAGGCTGGTCCGTCCAAACCAGTTTTCCAAGTACGTACAGAGCATGCTGTGTTTTGGGCAGGGCTGCATTTTCGTTCTGAAAAAGAAAACCAGCCAGAAATTTGCATACGGCCTATCATACGGGGCAGCCATTTTGGTTCCAGCTTCGGTTTAAGACTGGATTAATGGTTCACCTGCTGTTAGCCATGTCTGTTCTGCTGTCCGCATGCAATGATGCGCACTTCCTGCACGAATGCTGTTACTTGACAAAGATGTACAGCCGCTCTGTACGCTGAACATGCCTTTCAGTAGAAACTACACAATTGAATGTGACTTTCGCCCACCCCTCCCAGAGAGGGGGGGGGGGGGGATAGGGTCTCACCTTCGTCCTACGTGAATATCTTATGTTTGTATGTGCGCGTGTTTCTTCCAACCCTTGTTGTTTTTTCTTCTGTCTCCAGGGAGCGGTGTCCGTAGTGCAGCTGTTCGCTCGCTTCCGCTCCTTGCTAGCACAACTGCCGTCGTTCCGGCCGCAGATTCTTGACGTTGTCATTGGCGTTGTGGACATGTTTCGCAAGTCAACTCTTGACTCATTCAGAAGTAAGCCGCTCACTTTAAAAAGCCATTGCACGTTCTATTGCCAAGTATCTCTAGTTTTGCAGCATTGCCAACAGCTGTGACTTGGGAATCCTTGCTTTTTAAATGGTTTTTCAATGCGCGCATTGGTTTCCTAAGTCCACTGTTTCTGATTTCAGTTCTTGCTGTATCTACATTGGCAGTGAATTTCTTTCTCTGTTGCTCTTTGTTCGAGTGCGGCATGCAGATGCTTGTAATGTATTAACAGTAAGTTTGCTTCTTGTGTTTCTGTTTGTTGTCATGTGTTGTGTGTAGGGCTGGCCAAGCCGTGTGGTGTTGATGCGCTGGTGCTGAGTGCATCCTGGACCAGCGACACACTGGTACTTGCTGCTTTCTTGTGAGTCAGTCCGGCAGGGATTTCTTCACGCATGCGCACAAGCACACATGCACATACATGCACATGTGCACACACACACACACACACACACACACACACACACACACACACACACACACACAAACTTGGGATGAAGTTGGATGTTAGTTGCCTGGAGTACATTCCAACTGTTAGATGGTTTCTGACCTGCAAATTCTACATGTTGTATACGTCCGGTTCCCCCATCGTAGGAAACCCTTTCTCGGTAGAAATGCTTGTGGAACTACTTGGGTACTGAGTTGGCTATTATCTGGCAAGATATGTCCCCGAGTGAGTGACCAAGTACTTTGAAGGCATTGCTGTCCTCTTTCCACACTGCTGTGGTGATACTACAGGACATGTATACTGATGGGTGGTGTACAGTCACCTACCTGTGCCTGTATATTTGGCACAGTGCATCCATATGTAATTTGACCCCGCTTCCTATTTCACACCTTCGCTTACGCACATGCACCTCGCATGCACCAGCGGTAACTGTTGCGTGCCTGTGCTGTTTACATGCCTACTCTGTTCCCTGGTGTTCTCCACTTCTCCTTCTGTCTTCATCAAGTATAGTTTGTAATTCCTACCGGAGTGCGATGGTTGTGTTGGACTGAGAGAGTGTGCATGGGCATTTATCTTTAGTGCTGTTGCCATAACGCAACAGGCGGGTGTTTATGTGCGTGCGTGTACGTATGTATGGGCACGAGTGTAATATTATGTGTCTGTGTGTGTGTACATACGCATGTGCGTGTGCGGGCTCATATGTTAACTTAATGTCAATGTGTTTTACCACCTACAGTTCATTCCATAGCTGGACAGAGCAACCGGTTGGCCCTAAGCAGGTGAGTCAGTAGGCAGTTTGGAAATGCATGAACTGCAGGCTGCCCATGCGTACTGTAGTCCACGCTATACAGGAGCAAGTAGCTGATCGTTGTGACATAGTTGGATGTGCAGCACTGTCGACCAGTGTTCACCTGCAATGTTTGTTTGCCTGTACAACACCCTGCTAGTGTATCCAGTGCATTCTTGTCCTCATCAAGCATCAACACACTGTGCTGCAGTGTGTCACAGCGTCTTGCAGTGTGTGTGTGTGTATGTCCCATATGGTGCAGTGGTATGTGCAGCGATTTCCAATCGATAGGTTGTGGGTTCGATTCCCGACGATTATGGTCGCACACGTCTTTCTTCTCTTTCTCAGACTCCTCCTGGCTTTTCTTTCATTCTCCTGGGTGGTTACCAACAGCCAGTGCATGCCGGAGTATGTGGTGTGATGTGTGTGCGTGAAAAAAAAAATGAAAAAGACCAAAAAGTAGGGATTCACTGGCCAGAAAAAGCCACTTCATAGCTGTGTGGTGTAGACCAGGCTGAATAGTGGCGGTCAATTCTTCAGCCTTGCAAGCTGTTGAATGGTGCAATCCCAGCACAAGCTGCTATGTCTTCTGCTGTAGCATCGCTATCATCGCCTCTGGCGATGGGCGTCCAATGGTCCAATGGTGTGTGTGTAGTGTGTAGTGTGTACTCCCGAACACGAAGCCTCCATGCTTAGGTATTGCTGAGTAACTATCTTTGTGTGTGTGTTGAACTTACTTGTGCAGGCTGGTGCTGCTCCAGAGGCAACACAGGCGTCGAAAACGTTTGCCGCCTCACCACACACCCAGGTAACCAGTCCCTTTTTGCAGGCATGTGCTGTCCAAGATGACTACTGGGCATGTGCTACAAGTGACACGTTTATATTTTGTTGTGCTCTTATACTGGGGGGGGGGGGGGGAGACGCACACGCACACACGCATGCACGGGGGACAAAGAGAGCGTTTGTCTGTAGCTATCCTCCGTATTGCTCCGTATTGTGATGTTTTGCTACATACATGTACAGCATGCTCTCTGTTACATTTTGTGCACGTTGTATTTCCAGGAAACTGAATACCTCAAGAAGTTCTTGAGAGATACATCTGACACAGAAGAGTGCAAGCTTCGTGCTGGGAATATCATGTCTCTGTCGGAATCTACCTTTGGAATGCTGGCATGTACACAGGAAAGTTTGGTAAGTCTTCATCCGCAATCATAGCCTTTTGACTCGAGGCTTTTGTCTATTGTTAACTCTTACCTGTCACTTGGTGATGATGTACCAACCCGTGTACTGCCTGCTATCTCATTCCGGGTTATTCAACATGCTATACCTGTCTGTCTACGGGCTGGGTTCCACTGCGGCTCCGCTGCTCATCATCCGCGGCTTGAAGCATCATCACTACCATAGTGACCGCGGCTCGACCTGTTTCCCGTACTTTGCATTGTTTTGTACACAAGAATTTTAAAATTCAAATTTTAATTGTGTAGGCCAGAACACGAGGATTTTTTTATTTCGCGCCAGCGCAGGCAGGTAAAACATCATAAAAAACGTGGAGCACGACCGCGGTACCGCGAATGGCGAGTGTCAGTGGAACCTCGCTGCTTAATTGTTACAGTTGCATTCAGTCAAGAGTCCGGAAGTATGAAATCCTTTGAGACTGGTCTTAACGCATTCTTTCTCCTTACTTCTGTTCAGGAATGGACATACAACTGCTACGTGAAGGAGGAAACTCGACCCAATGTAAGTACCTTCTACGGCTGTGCGTTGTAACGTGCAGCGTCTCAGGGTCCGTTCACCCGAGTAACGTCAGCCCAGGGAAAGTGCTTTCGGGCCAGCATGGTGGCTAGAGTATGCAGTTCTTTTGGTCATGTCCAGGATGAACAGCAAGCTGCTAGCCAGGCCAAAAACTAGCTTTTTTCTTCAGTGTGGGTCAAGTCACTGCACATTTGACCTTGTATGCCCTGAATTTGTGTGAAAACCAATCTACTTGGCCGTCATACTGTAGAGGCAGAAAATTTCGTCGGTCAATAATTTCGTCCAACTCCAAAGAAAGGGAGTTCGTCCGGTTGAAAATTTCGTCCATGGATCATGAGAGTATATAGAAAAGCTGGACATAATCGACATTAGTCCGGCATTTAATTTAGTCCAAAAGCTCCTTGGACGAAAAAGACGAAATGAAATTCCAGACGAATATTTCTGCTTATACAGTAGGTACGAGGGAAACGTGGATGCAGTGAATGAGATTTCAGTCTTTGATCACTTTGCCGGTGGGTCTGATCTACTCACCTCCCACGACTTTAGGAGCTGTATCTGCGCCTTTCATCTTTGAAGGGTGGTGGTGTTCCTACGGATGCTAAAAACTCAGTCCCGCTGAGTCTCAAGTGAACCATGAAATTTGTTTTGGCCGTCATGATCTCCGGAAAAGTCGACGCCAACAAAAAATCCGCCGTGAGTCAAACCAAGCAGAGTTTCACACTCTTGTTTATGTACTCGTGATACTGCCCATGTTAGTCTCGACTTGCAGTGGGTCGACACTCAACAATCTCTTTTTGTATGCTTGTATGCCTGGCATTGATCTGTGCGCAGGACACCGACCCGGAAGAAGTGTCACGCCACGAGTAAGGACTTATTTGAGATGCACGAACTGCCTCGCATCCAGTGTGTGCTTTCCTGCATTCGAATGCATCGTCCGCCCCGTCATATGCTTTGTGAAGACCAGTGTGTGTGTGTGTGTGTGTGTTGTATGGGTATACGACTATACATATCTGTGAGCTCAATGTGCCGTGTGTGTGTGTGTGTGTGTGTGTGTGTGTGTGTGTGTGTGTGTGTGTTTGTTACATGGTGTTGGGGCACAGGTTCATACAGGATTTGAAGCGGCAGTTGGTTGAGATGTCTCAGCGAGTGCTGGTCATTCTGCACATTGAACTGCGCTTCCAATGTTACTATTACCTTCGCCACATCCTGCAGAGAGTGAGTGTACAGTGCCTAACATGACGATTGTGTCATCATCACTTTTGGTTGAATATGTATTAGGATAGTTTCCACGGACATAAGGCTTTCTTACGGGATACCCTGCACTGTAGAGTGCTGATTATCCTCACCCCTCCGAGGCCTGTGTGGCACTGCCCCTGTGGGGTTTGGATGAGGAGTATGTTCGGATAAGAGAGCGACCACACACACACACATCTAAAACCTGAACATTCCCTCGTGCATTTCAGTAGGTCCTGCGCTATTCCTTCTCCCGCCGAGTGCAGGTGGAGGCCAATAAAAAGGCTTGACGGTGTGTGCAGGTTAATGACCCAGACATGAATGAATGTGCATTCAAAACTGCCTCACAAATGCCACAGCAATAGGAAATATGCTGGCAGTTTGATTCACGGGGAGGAGTGAGAAGGGATGGTAGCTATCCAGCTGATGACCGGAGCCCTTGTTGAGATTGGAAACCTTCAAGTCAGCGTGGGCTAGAAGCATTCGGCTTAGATTAGTTTGCAATGAAAACTTTGCACGAGGACTCCATTTCCGTCATGTATGTATATGTACTGGCTTCTGTACTATTGAAACCGGTGGCTTGATCACTGAGCTTTTCTCTTGCTAGCTGATGCTGTGGCAGGGGAGCTGCAAGCCAAGTGCTACAGTATGGCAAGTAATAGTTGTGTACGATTTTGTACACCGTGCTTTCCCGGTGTTCTACACTTGTGGGAATTGTGTGTACGAAATCTTCCTGCTGTACATCGTCAATGCTGGTGCCAGCTTTGCCTGCTAGGCGCTTACTCTTCCTGCACGTTTGCTGTCCTGCATGAAGCCTTCTTGTTAAATGTGCCTGCGGATTTGTCTTCTCCAGAGAAATTATGTCTGCAAAGAGAACGACTCCATTGACTCGGCTATCATGGACGTTAACAAGTTCTTGAGCGGAGTGGAAGAAGCCCTGTCGCCTCACCTACAGCCGATGAAAATGAAGTGAGTGCTAGCTGGCAATTTGCAGGGTTGCTCTCCAAGTTGTCGGTGTTACGTTTTTGAACAGCGCTCTCTCTCTTTGTCTCTCTTTGCACTTTGTCTGGATTCATATGCAACACACACAACCCTCATATTCCTATGTCCAAACCAATCTTTGTGTGGGACCATAACGACAGTGGCAGTTGTTGGCAACCATACGATAATAATGCAGATATCTATGATGCTTGAACCACTATGACATCACCGTATCATGTAGATTGTGCACATAACTAAATTTAGAATGAGGATGTCTAACAGTGAACCATGGTGTTCTATTGTGGCTTCTGCTGCTGTTGTTGCTATTGTTGCTACTGCCGTTCTTGCTCCTGTTGTGATCTTTTCCTGCTGTTGTTATCTTTTCCTGCTGCTATTGTTGTTGTTGCTTGGTGTGGATAGGTACTTGCTCTCTGGTTTGGGACACTTCATGGCATCTCTCATCCTCGATGCCTGCTATCACATCAAAGAGCTCAATCGGCATGGCATTAAAAAACTGTGAGTTCGGCGGCTGAAACCAGGATGTGGCTTCTGGAGTGTAGTAGTTGTTTTTCTTTTCCTTTTGTGGGTCGGGAGTTCGTCGTGTGAGTTCATGGAGTTCTCCAGTTGAACTGTCGAAGTGTAGCAGCCTGGTACAGCCTTTTCATATCAAAGAAGGAAATGACCTAGAGGAGTTCTGGTCAAAGATTTTAGTTTTGACTGCTGCCAAAGGATGGGCAGACGAGGACATACGTATGATGCATTTGCCATTGCATTTGGAGAGTGACGCAATTTCGGGTGTACTGATGCATGTTCGACCCTGTAGTGATAAGAAAATCAGAAAAAGTGAATTGGTGTTGGTGAGTGCATTTTCTGTGACGCCATTGCGAGTGCATTTTCTGTGACGCCATTGCAAATGGAGATGTTTGCAGATTGATGAGAGCGTCGATGCTTATTTTGTTTTTCATCGTTCGGCCACCATGTCAGGCCCCAAGCCTGGGGATGATGCCATGAAATACGCAATCACCATTCAACCAACTGATCGTTGGGTTGCCACCTCATTTCAGCCATCGGCTGAGTATGTCGCTGGCTTGCCGAGACTTGACGATAAGCGCATTGTCACTGTGTGTTAGAGCTTTGCACACTCCAGCACGTTGGACTCTCGTCACCCAACCAGATCTATCGGTATTGCTGCCAGTGCCACACAGACCATATCTAACAGGGACTCACAACCTACAGTTGTGGCCAAAGAAATCCAACCCTCGGGTCAAAAGTTGGGCCGCATTTTCATTTCAATTACACCATGCACACTCCAAAAACTGATCAGAGGATTGCAAGGGGCCGCATGAGCCTTGGCGCTGCTTTCGGCACGTGGATCGGATTTCTTTGGCCATGACTGTAGTTACAGCACGGCTTCTTGCTCAGGGAAATAGCCACGGGGAATGCATGGAAGTGGTATTTTTTTGTTATTTTGTGGAGTGTCAGCAGGGGACATGTGTTGTAAAGCCGCTTAGTTTTGTCTATTCTCTGAACTGTCTTCGTCTAGTGGACCTCCTCTTCTACGCAGCCCTGGGGGAATGTCTTGTGTGGCTGCCACATACTCCGATATACCACCAAGTGTAGCAGATTGCCTGTCCGGTGATTCACATGTCTGTGTGTTTGTGTGTGTGTGTGTGTGTGTGTGTGTGTGTGTGTGTGTGTGTGTTTGTGTGTTTGTGTGTGTGTGTGTGTGTGTGTGTGTGTGTGCGTGCGTGTGTGTGTGTGTGTGTGTGTGTGTGTGTGTGTGTGCGTGCACTATGTTTGTTTGTCTTGTTTGCTATTTAGATGCCGGATGATCTTCTCAATTCAGCAGAACCTCACCAACCTGACCATGGCGAGGGAAGTTGAGCTGGATCGTGCACGCCAGTACTGCGAACTCTTCCATTTGCATGCCGATGTGAGTAATGTCACGGCCACCCTGTCCTGTTGTGTATATTGGCTCTTCCCCCCCCCCTCTCTCTCTCTCTCTCTCTCTTTCTCTCTCTCTCTTCCTTGCACTGCTCAGTGGTGTGCCCATGGTGGTACGGACACTAGCACCGTATATGGAGGGAACACCTCTCTGGTATCTTTTATCGCATCCTTTCTCTATAGCAATGATAACAGCCAGCTTCTTTTACTGGAAGCCGTATGCTGACATCAAGAGTACTCTTGCTGACATGGATGGGAAAACAAAAGTTATTCAAGAATGCTGTGACAGCAAGTGATCCCTGGAGCATGATATTCTTATCATCACTTTCACAAATGGATCCACCAAGGATAGTCGCAATTGACCTTGATGTTGCACAATTGTATTGCGATCAATGAATATGCTGTTTGTCTTATTGCTTGGCCACGCAGGAACTGTGCCGAGTCATCTTGGATCATGGTCGCATCTTCTCCGACGAGCAGTACAAGACAGCATTGCGCCTGATGATCCTGCAAGGTCAGGCGAAGAAAGCCGTGTCTTTCAATGAATACTGGTCTAAGGTGCAGGGCGCCTTGGCTGGCAAACGTCAGTAATACTAGCACCCCCTCCTCACCAGGGCGCCTTGGCTGGCAAACGTCAGTAGGAGCGTACCCTCCTCACCGTCTCGCCCAGCATGCTGTCAGATTTTCTTCCTTGCATGTTTCATCTTTGTTGTTCTCTAGCGCTTGAATATTTCTCTTCTATCAGTGTTGTATTAGATCTGAAATATTTTCCCCTATCTAACATTTTGCCCGCGTTGTGCTGTGTGAGCTGCGCCACACCTCGCTTGACTTTCCTGTTGACGCCCCCGACCTGCCCAGCCTCCGTGTGTATTGTCTTCACTCAAGAGTGTTCCATTGTCGTCCCCCCCCCCCCCCTCTGCTCTATCGGAAACAGATCACTATCCTATCTAATCCAGTGTGTGATGATAGGCTTCCGTCTTCTGTCTTTTGTCTATGCTGCAAACAAACACGCTACGCAGGTTCAATAGCCGAACTGCCACGGCATATATTATACTTTTTCTGCACCCCATGAAAAAGCATGAAATCCATACCTCCTTGACTACTTGTATTTTAATTTACTATCCACTATTATTCCTAGGCCACCGATTAAAGGAATGAATTTGATGATATGAAGAGATCAGATTTAGTTCACAAACACCTTGTCACTATTCGGTTTGTTATTATTTGGGAGCCCTATTTTGAATTGACCCACGCTCTTTTCTTGCATTTTTCTTCGCAGTTTGATTGTGCTTGATGTTGTTGAATGTTCCTTGGAATAAACTTATCATTCAGTGTCGATGATCTTGTTGTTACCATGGTTATGTGGGAGAATGGACATTGTGAATGGGAACTTTGTGGCCATGTCGTTCATGTACTTCCAGCAAATGTGTAGTGGTAATGTTCTATGCAAGTTCAGTCCATCCGTGTTGCATGCACGAGTCCAAACGTTTGCGAAGCAAATGATCAGACTGTTGGCCAGCCAAAAGGCAGTGACACTACTCCCTGTCAGACTCATGAGCTTGTTCAACTTTCTTACCAACTGGAGTATCAGTAGCACAAGAGAACAATCATAAAGATGTTCAACTCGGCATGAGTTCAGAAAGCGGAATTCGCCGTTCATATACTGTACCAGTAAATTTTGATGAGTCATGAATGCTATGGTCTAAGAATGTAGTCTTGCATTTACATCAGGGAGTCGTAACATGCAGACGGTATTTTATGACTCCCTGATTTGCTGCATCAGTACATGTACTGCAGTGCAATCAAGTTCACATACCCCCCACCTCCCGGTATACACTCTTGGCACAAGCTACAGCATCAGTTTGTCCCCGATGAATCACACTGTCGTACTCTATATACCGTAAAAGCCCGTGTATAGGCCCCCGGGCGTATAGAATAGCAGCCTCGATTTCCTGGGCGTATACAAGGGGCACGGGCGTTATTTTGGAACCGGGCGTATACTTGGAATAGGGATAGCCGTACGTATTGGGTATCAGTACCTGTACAGGTACTGATATTGTACTGGTGTTTCCGGCATACCTGGGCGTATACATGGGCATGGGCGCTATTTTGAAACAAAAGTGTCGACTTCCCCTGACTGGGCGTGTACACGGAGGGTGGGCGTATACACGGGCTTTTACGGTATGCAGTGTTGTACACTCTGGTTCATGCATGGCACTCACTCGCACACCTTGAACATTGAACTTGCCCATTGCCGTAGGCAATGATAGCGAAAGGACTAATTCGGCGGCAACCGGCAGAAAGCTCGCACACACAGTCACACACACACACACAGTCACACACACACTCTCTCTCTCTCTCTCTCTCCGAGTGTTTCTCCAGCACCCACACACGCGCGCATGCACATTCACATGAGGTGACTATGGAGGGCACTGATAGGAAGAATTGATTCTCACACGTGTAGTTTTCTATGACCAATATCTGCTACTTGACTGCAAGTGTGAAGTGCAGACTGTCACCACTGCAGCATAACACTACAATACGGTTACCAGTAAGAACAGTACAGTATCTCTATAAACCAAGAATGAAAACACCATGAAATAAAACTACAAAACCTAGCATAGACTTTGCCATGGACCGTCCTGAATTCAAACAAGCTCATTCTAGAATAAACGAAAAAAACTACAAAACACTAAATGAGCATAATATGTGTTATATACAGTAGAGTTGTGTGTTTCATGAGAACATATGGCTGACTGATGAAAAAAGTAAGGAAAGAGGAAAGTGCAATAAACTTTGTTATCATATCAATTTAAAAATACAAAACAGAATATAAAAAACCCAGTATCCAAACATGGAAGAGTGAGATGAGGTACAGAGTTTTAAAAGTAGGGTCCAGAATAATGATGTCACCAGCATTTTCATATTGTCAAGAGGAGAACTGGAAATGTCTGTCCTAAAATCCCATTTGTCAAAGTGCATATTTTACAGATCATCTTCCTCACTGCCTTCAGAGTCGGAATCACGGATTGCCCGCCTGCTGCCCTTCAGCACAGTAATATGCTTCTTACGGGCAGCGCCGCTGCTTGCTGGTGGTTCGGCAGGCCCTTTGTAGTTGATTGAGCCCCTTTTGCCCAGTCGCCATTCAAGCATTTCCGTCGAGAAATCATCCGTGCCGCCTAGCTCATCGAAACCAGTGATGCGGTCATTCGTTACAGAATCCTTGAAGGTCAAGATGGTTGGTATAACCCTGATGTTTAAACGCTCAGTTAGGAACGGTGACTTCTCTGCATTCAGTTTCACGAATTTGGCTTCCAAGTGCTTTTGTGCTAGTATTTTCAAATGCTTGTCCACAATATCACATCTTTGAGTAGTGGGTCGATAGAAGTGGATGACGAGACGGGGAGAGTTCTTCGTCTCACCAAAGAACTCCTTCTCGCTAGCTATTTCTTTATACTCACCGTGTCCTTTCTGCATCCACTCTCGTCTCTGGTCAGTCTCTTTCTTCAGCTGCTGTAGCCTTTTCTGACGTATCGTCTCCAAGTCATCATCATCCATTTTGTCTAGCTTCTCGATTTCACGGTCGAGCTCAGCCTCCATGGCCTCTGCCACCTGGACCACTTGCTTGGCCACTACTTGCTCCATATTCGCCGCCATAGCTGTCTCGAGGAGGAGAAAGGTGTTCAAAACAAGCAATCTGAGTTGAGATGAAAGATAAAGAAACAGCCCGAATTGCGAAACACAGATGAGCTCATGAGCTCAGCAGATCAACGAAAGCAAATCATCCGCCTTGCTACCTTGGCCATTGGACACAAAGCGTCGCGTCGTTTCAGCTTGGTCGCGCCATTTTTTGAAACCCTAGCAACCCATCTCATGCAATCATGGTGTCAGACGATTCGGCCCAGGGAGTCGTATTTTATGATTCCCTGACATGATTCGGCCGGATCCGCGGATCGGAGGCAAAACTTTAGTTCGAAATAGTGTCACATAATAAAGTGACATACGCACATGCACAGCTCTTATCAGCTGTGTATGTGCGTGTATTGTGTGTGTGTGTGTGTGTGTGTGCACAAGTTGCTATGTCTAACATAGCTGTTCGCTATCATCGCTTCCGCGATGGGCATGTCTGAGGTGTGTGTGTCACTGTGTGTGGTACATATAAATTATAAAATAATGACTATGTAGCCATCAAGAGCCCATAATGGGGAGTTATGGACTATTGGTACAACCAAGAGTGCATCGGGAGTTATGTACTCTTGCCTTGGTACGTGGCTGTGGGAGAGTTGCAATACAGACAAGCGTGCATGAGGTTGCGTACCCTTGGTAGAGACAATTGGCCCATTTGTTTGCAGCACGTGTAGTAACAGGATAAAATCATTCTTCAAAAGTCAAGAATACAAAAAAACCCATGGCATGCGCTCGCGCTATCTATATATTATACAGTCCAGGTTTATTTGATTAAAAATTAAACATTAAAAAAAGCAGCATGGTACAAGTACCAAAAGTATGTGCAGTGATGAGAGGCTAGACATTTGAGAGGATCGTTGTTTCCAAATAAAGCACTTTAGTGTTGCATCATGACTAGAATAGCAAAAAAAGATCCTCGGGGGGGGGGGGGGGGAAGGAGGGGTACAATGTGTTTGGAATAAGTCTGAATAATAGAACACGCACATTCACGTGCGATACAACAAGTACTGAAACAACAAATGCCAGCATTACAGCTAAGGGACAAGGGGAGCTAAACTACACGTATGTACAAAGCAAGGGTGACAAGTTCAGGACGGATAATTGTTTGTTAGGATACAATCATTGCTGGCGTACTGCTGATACACTTTCGGGTACGGGAGGGAGGCGGAACCCACCAGCTGAAGATGTAGCAGCTGTCACTGTGGGCTCAGCAGGGAGAAGAGAGGGACTGGGATCGTAGTCGTTCAAAACAATTGGGTCAGCGAGTCTGCCACGGCCCGCATTTAGTGACGAGGTAGGAGGCTGGGGATCTTGCAATATATCGCCGGTGCTCTGCAAAGCAACATACACATACACACACATAGATTAACCTGCTGTACTGTAAAGCTTGGACCAACATCATTGGCATGAACAAAACATTTACGTCACAGATATTTCTCGTCATACTTTGAAGTAGTACTGCACAATACAAGTATCAGCTAGGAGACTCTTTTCTACCCTCCAAGCTTTTTGATGTATACACAATGGTGTGTGAAGTCAAGTGTTAAAATTGCAGCTAAGGTGGACAATGGGGAAGAAAAGACTCAACATAAGCCAATACAGTTAGACTCTAGTGTGCAGTCATGGTCGGGGTGACTTTAAAAACAGGTAAACGCACTTACATTTGAAGGGAGATCTGTGAGTGCGTGTACGTGTATTGCGTGCGTGTTTGTGTGTGCGAGTGAGAAAGAGAGACAGACAGATATATAGGTAGATAGACAGAGACAGAGAGAAAGGGAGAGAGAGATAGAGAGAGAGAGAGAGAGAGAGAGAGAGAGGGAGGGAGAGGGAGGGAGAGGGAGAGAGAGAAACAGAGCACATGACACAGAGTACTGACCACAGGTAACTGCCAGCTTCCTCCATCGGATGTAACTGGAGGTGGATGTTGGCCAGGTATGCCTTGCTGTCCAGCATCTCTGTACATCTGAAACCAGTGAGCCTAAACAAGTAATGAGAGGGAAAGATTTGGAGATGCACATCAATACGGAGAAAATAACAAGGAACAAATCAACTGTCATTGCTTCGCTTTGAGCGAATGCACTCATATCTCCCTTATCCGGACTGCGAAGTAATGGGCACCTTGTCTGCCAGGCAGCAGTTTGCTCTCACTTCTATAGAAAGAGTTGGGGGAGTGACGCAAAATGGCGGCCAAATGCGTTCACTCTGCTACATGTGCCTGTCGGTGTGTGCATTTTCTGACGCACAGGCACTGTCTCAAGCAGATTGCCTGGATAAAGATGTGTCCGTGTACTACAACACTACTTTTACAAGTACAACGATAATACACGAGACCAGTCAGTGCGTATTTATAAGGGCTTGATACACCAAAGCGTCCAACAACATGCTCCATACATACTTTTTTTGCAGTGTTCTTACAACAATTACGTTACATACTTCCAAGTACACGTGCACAGGAGAGCGGATCAAAGTTGTCCGATGATAGGATGAGCAGGAGTAAAGAACATTTTTAAATGTTGCAAGTTTACAGTAAGCCAGCTACCATTCTGCTGAGAACCTATACAACATGTACTGTGAAAAGAGCACGTGTTGATGAACTTGCTCTGTCACAAGGCAAGCTGCTTCAAATGGTTTTAGTCCGATGAGGCCGTGATGTATCATTTCACCATATATTCCCAATCAAATATGGGTTCGTTCGGTCGCAGCCTGGGTCGATTTGCGATTTTGAGTGATAGAGTTATCATGAGAAAACTTGAGCAACGGTTTCCGCAATATCTCTTTTTTTAGTATCTCCTTTTCCGCGCCACTTTGTACTTGACTTTGTTCAGACACAACAGTAGATCACGCGTAGAGAATGCATTTGGCACAAAAGAAACCAGTGGATTCAGTCAACCCTGTCCCCTGAGTAGGGTGAGTCTGATCCATATTTATATGGCGGATTTGGATCCGGATGCGTTGAAACAAACATGTACCGTATTTTCCGGAGTAAGCTGCACTGGAGCATAAGCCGCACCCCCATATTTTGGCCACATAATACCAAGAGTCCATAACCCCAAGAGTGTGCAACTGGGATCTGGCTGCTGTAGGCCCACTGCGCGGCGGAATTCCAACATTACGTCATGCTGCCGAGGCACAGCTGTACAAAACTCCGCATTCCGCGGTGCTTGGAACCAGGGAGTAGTACAAGCGCAACGAACGTGTACGTCATTTTTGACGTAATGTTGGAATTCCACCGCGCGGATCCCCATGTACAGAGTTGCACACTCTTGGGGTTATGGACTCTTGATAATAGTTAATACAGACATCTACCCTATTTATCACCGTTAATTTGATCATCGGAGTATAAGCCACACCCTCATTTTTTGGGGTGAATTTTGAGTGTTCAAAGTGCGGCTTATACTCCAGAAAATACGGTACATTTCACTAGCCTGCTCAAGCGCAATGGGTGAGAGGTGAATTCCCCGAAACAATGTGTACTAGTTGAGCAGGGAATGGTGCCTTCTTGCAGGTTTGTCGAGTGGACGGTTTGGCATTCTTCTCGTGTGCTGCAGGCAGCAGCCGTGAGTCAGTCAGTCGTCAGGAAGCGCAAGGTCCAACATTAAGGGCAGCCACCTTCTATAATCACGGCCGAAGTCGCAACATCTCAGTTCGTAAACATGGACATGCCAGGGGCGTCGGAAGGTATTTTAGTGTGGTACGGTCCGCCATCTGAAGTCAGAGGTACAATTTGCTCGTGGGGGAGGGATGGCTGAGCTGAAAATTTTGGAAGTTTGGAGTCCAAATCACGGTGCATTTTATTGATTCACAGGGGTACTTGGGGCAAATACATGTAGTGGTACGGTCAATACGGTAGTGACCGTACAGTGTGCGATGCCCCTGCATGCGAAGGAAATTCAATAGGGCTATAAATAAGGCACCGGATCCTTTTGCAACGTTTGTACGACGCTTCGTGGGAAATGTAGCTATACTATTGGAAAACATTTCATGTACACAGCCTTCGTGTGAATAGGATGTAAATGCTGAGTGTCCACCAGTGTCGCTGGCACATGTTAAGGATCCCTTGTCCTATTTATCCAATGGTAGTGTAGAATTCGCTTACGAAGAAAGCGCAAGTCACGCTAGTGCACTTTGAACTCTGCAGACAACATCACTATTGCCTGAATTTCAAATCTTTAAAATGGTCACTGAAGGATACCAAAATTTGCAAAATGTTCCATCCGGTAGATAATCGTGCTACTCACACTCCAAGCTCGCTCTTGGACTGTTCCATCTCGTGGTGGATGAGACGTCTCTACATGACCCTCTTGGCTTTCACTGGCAGATTCTCTGCTCTTACTGGTGCTGTGACTGTGATCGTTATCCTGTGGCTGATCCCCATCAACTACGTCATTTTCCTCTTCTGTATTTTCTCCTCTGCCATGATTGGCATAACGCCGGTAGAGCCAGCTTGCTGCAACAGCCCCCGCAGCCAAAGTAATCCCAAGCCACGGATTCTTGCGCAGAGAACGAAGCATCAAAGGTGTTTTATGAAACAGAGTAAAGAATTTACTTTGGAACTAGCTATGTAGTCTCTTCTTCAAAAATCAGCAGGACAAACTGAAAAATCACCTGGTGTCGTGAGAGACAGCTAGCTAGCCAGTGTAGCCAGCCAGCTAGCATGCAGCCAGTAGCTATGTAGATCTAGTGACGTAGCTTCACGACTCAGTGCATTCCAAAGCCTACGACTACGAGTACGACACTCCGGCGACAGCTATGTAGCGTAGATCTACGAGTGCACGAGTGTCGGGCGACACTCCCTACATGCTAAAATGCATGTGCCGGCGATCTTTTCGGGGATCGGCAATGCACATGCATAGCAGCTACAGCGTAGTCGCACCATCTGCACTCGACTCGTACTGCTGCAGTGACCAGGTGACTGTGTAGATCGACTTGCTACATGCTGTACGCATTTGATGGTCCCACTCACACGTGTTGAGCATGAACAAAGACTGTGATTATCTTTCGAGCGAGCACCTGTCTTCCTTGACCTTGCAGATGACAAACAAGGACTGAAGGCGCAGTGAACTGGTGAAGGAGGTGTACTCACTGCAGGTCTACGAGTCCGACTCCCCGATCGATATATAGCAATAAAAACTGCTTTATGGCAGTTTAAAAAAAAAAAGTTATTGTGTTCTAGTCCATGGACCTCGTCTAAAAAGTAAGAAATTAACGAAATGTGATAGCCGAAAATTAAAATTTCACACAAAACCTCACAATAATCACGACACTTGAAGATCTAATAGTACGGCTTTCAACACTTGTTTATTCCGACACTTGTACTTGTACAAGTACATGTACTGCGCCAACATGCTTGCATATGAAAGAGGACCACGAGGGGAAAAGGTCGTCTCGCATCCTGTGTGTGATTATTGTGAGGTTTTGTGTGAAATTTTAATTTTCGGCTATCACATTTCGTTAATTTCTTACTTTTTAGACGAGGTCCATGGACTAGAACACAATAACTTTTTTTTTTTAAACTGCCATAAAGCAGTTTTTATTGCTATAATTTCTTTTGTTTTTTTTTGCTAAAGGATATAATTGTGTAACCAATGGAATGCCCTAATGATGGCCTACATGTAGCGCCTCTGCATGTTGTTAATATTATTTTATTTATTTTACTAGGGTGTTTCCCACAGACCTATGTTCTTCTTACGGGAGCCCCTATGTGTATCATATCAAATTCAATACCGTTTTACACGCATTGATGTGCAAGCCTTTTCTTGCAGAAAATGGAACTAGTCTTGCATACATGTATTCATGTTCTTCTGCAGGGGAATCATATGGGTCGTGGCGGTGATACTTTTTTTATACGCAAGTCATTCTGTGGATTTTGCCGAATTTCATGACTGTCATAAAATTGTCTTGTCTTTCAGAAAATTCAGATGTCCACACCCTAAATCACATTTACTTGAGAATTGTAACCAGGTGTGTGCCGCAGATGTTTTTGTTGATTCTGTGTTTATAATTGTAGTCATGGGTTGTCGTGATAAGGTCATCCAGCATCATATTGTAGTGAAATCGTAATCCTGTTGATGTCGATAACACTTTTGGAAGCAGTTCAGTGTCCACGATTGTCTAAAACAACACAGCAAAGTAGGAACAATAAACATGCATTAAAATGTAAACAAATACATCGCTGAGTCCGACACCTCGTTCCAACAACTACACTGATCCTGAGGATATAAGGGGCAAGGATATATATTATGGTTTTAGGTACTGAGAGATAAACAAGGCATTCCATAATAGTAAAATGTTACACGACTTCGGGGGAGTATGAATGATATCTAGTCAAACCTCTTTAGGACGAACATCAAGGGACCGATGGCATTTGCTCTGTGAGTTTGTGTTAACCCTATTTTATAACGAGTGAAAACAATTATTTCTCCAATAGAGACACGAATAGATTTCTTCTACAGCGAAAGATTCTAAGCCGGACCAAACCATTGACTCGTCTTTTATGAAACAAATGAGTCACTGAACCTTTCTTTAGCAACATGACGGCAACTGAAACAACAACAGAGAAAATACGATACATGTATAGCACATTCTTGCAGGTACTACAAACAGATTGCAGATCGTAATTCTTGCTCTACCGGCACGCAACTTTATTTGGGGCAGTGCAATCTCGGCGCTACTCACAAATCAAACAGCCCAGACTCGAGTAAACAAATCCAATCGTACGAGATTTTCACGAGACGAGACTGCACCCATTGGCTTGTTTCGTATGAAGCAAACAAGTCACTGAATGCATGAACCTCTCCATAATGGAGATTTTCCCTGATATGCGAATTTATTTTGCATACTAGTACTCGGCCAATGCGTCTTTGAACCTTTCCCTCCAGATTGGGAACTGCCAACGATGCTATGCCACTGCAAAATTCAGATTCTACCCTATGATCGGAGCACGGAATGCCGGAAGCAATCATGACCAGTGCCTTACTTGTAACGCACCAATGTACAATGAACATGAGTATTTCGACAACACATCTATTTAAAGCCTCAGCAGCAACATAAGCCTTACGGTCAAGAAGGTGAACTCGCGTTCTTCGCACACTGTTGGCAATGGCAAGGTGAAACGAATGGATCTAAATCCGAATAAAATCAGCACACGTTTCCGTAAATGAAAGGGTGAGCATAAGCAAATGAATCGAAGGAAGCTGGTCAACTCAGAGATCACCTGTCATTGAGTATTCCGTAAAAGGAGGCCTCGACAGCAGAAAAGCTAAATTTAGAAAAGAGATCCTGTCAGCTTTTCCATTATTAATTTTATTGTATTCCACCTAAAATCAGCACACTTTTCGTAAATGAAAGAGTCAACACAAGCAAATGAATCAAAGGGAACTGGTCAACTCACCTGTCATTGAGTAATATTCCGTGAAAAGAGGTCTCAGCAGAGCCGAATCAAAATAAGCCAGGACACGAAATATCCGAAACAGCTCATGCAAGAAGCAGTTCCAAAGAAGGAAGTTCCTTGCGCATGCACATCCGAAAACGGACTGCACTGCATGCAACACAATGTCTGCCGTGCACGTGCACAGCACGCGGCTACCACGCGTTAGTAGATCTAATACCGAGCACCTTACGTAGAAACTTACGTAGCCTAAGTGAAGTACCGACCACCTTACGTAGAAACTTACGTAGCATAGCGGTGTCGTTTTTTCTGCCATGTGAACACAATAATAGAAAAGCTGACAGGACACGGCTGTTATGCATGCATAATCCAGCGACATTATGTACGGTACGACATTTTCCCGTCGCCCCAGTGATCCATGATGCTGTCGTACGCGACCTTGCTGCCTTTTTCAAATCTCTGGAAATATTCGGCAAGGTTTCGCCCATGTTTCTGTCGATTCCAGCCGTTTTCTACGTTGGATTCGCGAAGTCTAAGCGAATTCACCTTCCTGCCTTCAAGCTGCGCAAGCAGATATTTTGATCGTCAAAATGCGCAATGGGAAAGTGAAGTTACGATCTTTTTCGTTTCGTTCTTCCTCGTCGTGCCGGCCATTGGCGTTTATCAGAATTGGCTCACATTCGAGGCTTCCTCCTAAGGGGTGCAGAATTTTTGGCAGCCTTCACGCCAATTTTCATTGAAAGGTTTGTCCTTTTCCTACGTCGTAGTTATATTTTCATTGCCGCCCAGATTATCGTTTTCGTGCCCAAGTCGATTTGCGTGACGTACTTGGACGTCAATTGCAAGTGTTTGCTGATAATGCAGGATGAGTGGAAGTGTGTTCTCCTGCCTCAATGTCTAACGAAGACCCCGGTTTCGTCCGCCATAGGAGGGATCCGTGCATGCTTCGTTCTGGATGTTAGCAAGTACAAATCAGACATGCATCCAATGAACATTTTTTGAAATCCATGCTTTCGAAATGTATGTAGAAACAGGACATTGTGTAGAGATTTTAAATGTCAGAGATGCAAGATTCCCCATCTGTCTGAGGCCTTACGTGTAGACACATAGGCATGGGTTTTTTGTATTACTAGTGTTACTGCAGATTTAGGCCACGCACAATGTAGTCTTTCGACGATCCTGCTGAAAAGCACACACTTGCATGCGTAAAGACCATACTGAAATACTTCAAGTAATTGAACCACAACAAACGACAACCATGATGCAGCTTATATATCTTGCACTACATCAGCACTAAGCACAGCATGGCACTCAGGACAGGGCCGCTGGTGATGGCCGTACCCGGTTTTACCACTCTCGGCGTTCATGATAATTACATGTAACATGTTCAATATGCAAATGATTATGTAGAACACTAATAGGCTATCCTCGTACACTCCTCACTAGAGTCCCTCCTAAACTGCTTTCTACCTTAGTGAGGACTACTGTACAAGCTGCATTATGCAGAGTATCTGTTGCTACCGGAGTGTGTAGCCGAAACAACCAGGTTATTATTCTGATGCGAATAAGATACACAGCATCACGCATCTTCATGACCGTGCCATTCCTATGGAGCTGGCTCAGGGCTTGATGGCAATGCAGTTCACCTGCTGAATTGACAGATGTCCATGAATTCATTTTAAAATAACAAGTCGGTCAAGTGAGAATTCAAGTCGGCAGGAATAGCGCAAGCTCCTACGTAGGGAGCAACACACAATTCCCCAAGTATCGCCGAAGTCGCATCAACCTCTTCTTCACATTAATTACAATACGGCGAATTAAATCAAAGCTGTACTGAGAAGCTAAATAATTCTGTGACTTGAAACAAGCATTGATAGAAGAATAACACCTATAGCAGGTCCATGTGCTTTAAAAGTTGGAGACTGGAAGATATCCTCTATTTGTACACTAACAACACCAACATGGAAGCGTTGCGGGCAACCAACTCCGCCATGCTATGACACTTGATGATGTATTGTGGTACTTTGCTTATCACTGCAAGCCCACTGGTTGACTTGATCATCATCCATTGCTACTTTCATGACGAAGATCAGCAGTGCAACTGTGGCAATAAATATCACCGCCTCCAATGCCGCACTTATTGGAGGAGCACATTCTACTGGAAATGAAACACTTCAATGTTCAGTTGGTGCTGATCTGGAATAGTATGGAGAGTAGGGTGGTGAAGGGTTACACGCAAATTCAACATCCTTGCCGATGAGCACTGTGGAGCATGTGCAATGCAGAAACTGCTGTCCAATAGTATACAGAATCTGATTTCCAGCAATCCTAATATCCTCACATTGATCCCAAAGTGAAGAGCACACGCATGAAGAGACGTACATGTAGCTGCTATGTCATCAACTTTGCGTTGAGAGAGTAGCAGACGATCGAATTCTATCCTTCTCCAAGATGAATTGCAATCAGTCTAACGATTTATTTGTGCTCTTTTCTTATGCACGGAAATCTGGCTGTAAGCTGTCCTCAGGGGAGAACATGTTCTAGAATAAGAGCAGTGGGGTTCCATCTGTTCACGTCATGATGGTAGTGAGTCAAGCAAACGTGCCCTCTTCTTGTTCCGAAGTTTCAAACACACCTAATTCCATGATGCACTACATTTAAATACTAGAATTTATTACACTGCATAGTCTTGAAAACAATTCCTGTATTGACTCCAGGACATACTAACTTCAGTACTTCGCCGAAGGGAGTCTTCCAGGTCTTGGTGGTAGACTTATTCTCCTCCAGCATGGCCTCATACGACCTCTCCAAGGCACGAATCCATCGCCCCAAAAACAAAAACTCTCTTCGATAAATTTGAAAAATGTGCAGAAAGACTGCTGTACTGCACGCGTCGGCACGCTGTGCGTACGCGAGCTGTTGCGATGCTGGTTGCTACGGTACGCCGCCATATTGATAAATGTCGCACTCAGAACAGCCGTGAGGATCGCTTTTCTAAATACATAATCCTACACAGTTGCGAGGGCATGATGCTCTGATCAGGCCCGAGGTCTGTGAGTGATCTTGCCCGAGGTCGCGACGCCCAAGGGGCGTAGCCCCGAGGGCGTCGCGACCGAGGGCAAGATTACTCACATGACCGAGGGCCTGATCAGAGCGGCATGCCCGACGCAACTGTGTAGGATTGCGCTTCAGACAAGGCCCACCTCACAAACAACAAGGCCCAGTAGATCTTCAGTAGAGAGATTCAAACAGAAAGAAAGCCTTGACGGCAAATGAGTTGATGTCACATTGTGTGCAGTGATCATAACAAACAGCTATTTGTTTGGTCGGAACTTTCCAGTTTTGAGATGAAAGTATTCAAGTACAGTGAAGGCAGTAGTAACGTTAGTACCAGTAATATGACGGATTCGGAATAAACCCGTTCTTCGAGTTAGATGATTGCCAGAGTAAGGTTCAAATGCGAGTGCTGAGAAGCTGCAGCCTTAGGGCAGGTACAAAATGTACTTGTGGAGGTCTGCTTCCCTTGTGTACGTTTCGCCGCGAGAAACAGGATCAGCTGCAAGGTCGGTTGGCGTTTCTGGTCTCCCTGCAGACGTTCAAGACAGTAGTGAGTATAATAATTTTGGAGAAGGGAGACAAATTTTTAGTCCTCGTCGGAGATGTTGCCCAAGGCAAGGACTTCGAAAAATGGTAAATGCGCATGTGCGGCGCGATGCTGTACGACTGCTGTTCTTGACCGGCTAAGCGGTCAAGATCGACTGATCTTGACTGCTTATTCTGGCCGCTCATTGGCCGTCTCCTGGCAACAAGCACGTGCCATGTCTGAACGGCCGATCCGAGTCTGTGATATCCACGATCCACCCACATGCATCTTCAGATCCGATTGATTTGAACTGGGATCAGGGGTTTACAACTCTGACTGGGGTCAATAATACTCCCTTTGAAATTATTATTTTCTGTTTGGTCTTCACTCCGGCCTGTAACATTCTCGCCGATACCTTCAGTCATGGCGGCGGAGGCAGCATTTTATCCACCGAACCCCGCGGTGACGGAAAGGGCCCACGTGAAAAGCAATGAGGAATACAAGGAGATGTATCAGCGTTCCATTGATGATCCAGACAGTTTCTGGTCAGACATAGCTGACGGGTTCTATTGGAAACAGCGCAGTACCAACAAGCACTCCGAGAACCTGGATGTTCGCAATGGCCGGGTTGAAGTGGAGTGGATGAAGGGTAGCTCAACAAACATTTGTTACAATGTCTTGGATCGTCACGTGAAGAGTGGCTCCGGAAGCAAGGTTGCATTCTTCTGGTGAGTACAATTATATTTTTGTACAATTAATTTTCAATGATATTCATTAGTTTGATTTGTGAATTGTATTCTCAATATCACGCAAGTGGTCATTCATGAAGCGATCGCGCTAAGCATATACACTGCGCGGGAAGCAATAATTTTAAATTGATTGAGCGCGTGGTTAAGTTTGTTATCCATTGATTCCATCAATTTCATTGTTTGATACTTTCACTTTTCAGTGTGGTTATTTGCCCTGGGCATTGAGTGTCACTCACAAGACCGATTGGACTTTTATATACGAAATCTTTGTCCCAGGGGGCGTCGGAAGGTATTCAACATTGGTGCGACCATGAAGAGGCGGGGTGGGGTCTGGGGCTGTCCCCAGAGATTTTTTTGGTAAAATTGGGCCCAAATAGCCCATATTTATTGCTCTAAAAATCACTGAATTAAACTATTGGTGTGGCTTCCACACCTGCCACACGCGTTCCGACGCCCCTGCTTACTGCGAGCACATTGCTTTATGTTCTCCACGAGAAACTAGAAAAAGAGCATGCCGAAAGCAGAGCATGCACGAATAGTCAAACATGGATTGTTGCCAGGCGAACTGTAGCTTAGACAGCATGGCGATAAGTAAAAATGACGTAAACTAAAACAAAGCGTCGATCAAGCGCTGACACAAGAGCAAAAGATAGTACCGTGACTTGTGCATATAGGGAGACCACTACGCGGGTGACCGTCACGCTAAACAATGCGGCCTTTGCTCCCGGACTGTCCGTTCCAGTTGCCCTTGGTGCAGGGCCGATTTATGCACGCATATGACATCGCTGGTCTGGGCCGTGTTTGGGGTCAGCAAGTCAAGATGGTGATCGTGAGTTGCAATAGATCACGGATCATGTAGAACATCCGAATCCAGGGTTGAAACACACATCCAGTTGGATGCTATCAACTTGTGCCAGCTGCCTACTAGGACCTGCAAATGCTATATATATTATGTCTCCCTGCTGTAATCCAATTGTTCAAACTAGTGTCAAGTCAGTAGGCAGGACAGAACAATCTCCAACGTTGACAGCAACCAACAATCTTTGTAATTCACTTGGTAACAAGTAGCAAATATCCAGAATTTGTGAGACGTTACGCCATCGTACCATCACATCACATCACTCCGAGCTGGCCGTTGTGAGAGTACAGTAGCACAGAATACTGCTGCACAGAGTGCAGTGCGCAATGCACAGAGCACACAGTACAGTTGCAGAGAATGCAGTTGCACAGAGTGCAGTGCGCAATGCACAGAGCACCGCTACAGATCAGGTCATGATTGTACTCATGCAGAGCACTGGTGCCAGTATGCAGCTATGTATGATGCAACATGCATTGCATAATCTTGCACATGGTATATGTGCCGTATTTTTCCAGTCCATAAGTCGACCTTTTATGACCTAAAAACCGAATTAAAAAGGAGTAAAATGAGTAGTCGACGTACAACCAGGGTTTAGCCGTTATTGGTCATATCAAGAGTACTTAACCCCCAAGAGTGTGCAACTGCCTGCACAACCTCTATGCTGTGCTGCGACGGCAGAACTTCACATCACGTGACATGGTTCAAAAGGTTATGCTGGCAAACAGTGCAAAGTGACCACAAGAGAGTTGTACCCAAAGCTGGGCTGCGTACAACCCTGTAACTATCATGCACAGAGTGCAAATAATGTGTACGGGTTCATCACGTGATGTGAAGTTCTGCCGTCGCAGACCCCATAGCTGGAGTTGCACACTCTTGGGGGTTATGTACTCTTGGTCATATTGATATTGAACTGGTAAATCGAGGTCCCAAGCATTGGGGGTCGACCTGTAACCGGGGTCGACTTATGACCGGTAACATAATTATTGTAAGCCTTGCCTTATAGTCTGTCAGGTATGATGATGACAGCATAGCAGTCAGCACAAGGTACTAGGTGGATCATGGCTCCATACTGTCCATATGATCGCAAGACCGGGACTCTACCAACCGGTCTCTGTTTGCAGTCAGAAGCACTGTTTTCAGTACAGTGTGTCTTCTGCGTTGTTCTGTGCTATCATAATGAAACCTGGTAAATGCTGTACATGTGCTGACGGTTATTACATGTACATTGTATGAGGGACCACGCAGACTTTTAGTACCACGTCAATTTGTGCTTGCCTTGCTTGCTTGCCTTGCTACCAACTGTGCTACTAATCATGCTGCGACCCACAGTTAATGGGGAACTCGTGGACTGGCACGAGGGAAGCATGGATGCAGCGAATGGGATTTCCGGCCTTTGGCCACATTGTGGTGGGTCTGATCTACTCACCTCCCACCGTTTTAGGAGCTGCATCTGCGCCTTGATCCTAGAGGGCGGCGGCGTTCATGCGGATGCGGAAAACTGGGCCTTCAGCCGAGTCTCATGCGGACCGTGATTTTTTTTGCTACCAGTTTTTTCCCCAGCTGTCCATCAATGGTTTTGCAACATATGCTCTTATATAATATACCAGAGCACATGTTTATTGTACCTGTTTTTGCTAATGTTTCATTGCCAGCACTAACGTCTGTGGAGGCCTTAGATAGTTTTTGGGAAATCATTCATTGATAACTTGTGCCTCCGTGTCTTTCCCCTTTCAAAGTTCATGTTTCTGGTTGTCGATTTGTGTGCTGCTGTTTGTTTTCTCCTCAAAGGGAAGGAAATGATCCAGCGGACAGCAGTAAAATAACTTACGAAGAGCTCCTCAAGGAAGTTTGTAAATTCAGCAATGTGTTGAAAGGAAAAGGTAAAGTTGACTTCTGATTCCTTGTGTTTTGTTTTTTAAAGAAAAGAAACGAAATATTGCAGTGCTTCTTGGGCGACTCTGAGGGCCAATATACCTGTCTGGTTTAATGCAGCCATTGTACATTGTTTCAGTCCAGGGCCGGAGCTACCTCTTTGAAGGTGGGTGGACGAGGGGGGTACTCCCACGGGCCATCGGAGTTTTACAATGAAGCCAACTTCTGTTTGTTGTCAGATTAATTTGAACACGGTGCAGTGGGTGTGTGTGTGTGTGGGTGTGTGTACGTATACGTGTGTGTACGTGTTTGTACATGTGTGTACGTGTGCATGCATGTTCGGGTGTACTGTATTGTTCAAGGAGGTATCAAAGTAGTTATCGGTATTCCCTTTTTAATTCATAATCGCTGTGTGTTTCCCTAGCCATGTGCTGTCTTGGCTGCCATGTCTTTGGACTGTAAAAACTGGATTACAGCTGACACGTCTTCACTCGCAAATAGCATTGTGAATTCAAAACTTCAGATATTTCCCCTGTTTCATCATGCTCATCAGCCTACTATGAGCTAAGGCGCTCTAACTCGAGTAGTTCTATACGTGTATGCCTTGGCTTTGTCTGTGCACTGCGTGTCATGCAGGCGTGAAGCGTGGTGATCGCGTTGCCATTTATCTACCGATGATCGTTGAGCTGGTGATCGCCATGTTGGCTTGTGCCAGGCTTGGTGCTGTACATTCCATAGTGGTAAGACAAGTTAACAGCACTGCAATAGTTGTGCAACAATTGTAGGGCGTAATGATTGTGCAATAATTGTGCAATAACTTTAAGAACTTAAAAATGACCAAAGCTTTCTTGTTATGCGTGAATCTTTTTATTGGTAGAAGATGCTGGCATAGCTTTAGCAGTCAGTGTGCACTGCAGGTGATGATCTATTCGTGCAGGTGGATCTTCTAGTGTGTGTTGTTTGGCCCAATGCCCCGGCAGAGCTACCGGTAACTTCAGTCTTCTCGGTATGCGTATGCGTGTGTGTATGTGTGCATGCGCACGCACGCGCGTGCGTGTGTGTGTGTGTGTGTGTGCGCGTGTGCGCCTGTATGCGGTGGGTTCTTGATTTTCAGTTCAGTGGATTCTCATCAGACTCGCTCGCCGAGCGCATTTTGGACAGCCAAGCCAAGATTCTGATCACATCGGGTGAGCATGAGTTGTTTGCTTTTACCAGGGAGTCGTAAAATACCGGGAGGCGACACGAGATGCACAACCGCGTCGGATGATTGCCTCAGCTCGGGCACGAGTGCTGAGACCTCACGCGCTGCATGGCGAGGGACTTCCCATGAGGTCAAAGCGGCGCAGGTCATGCAAAAGGACGCGTTCGCTGTTTGGTCCAAAAAATTTGAAAACTCAATAAAATTATCCTGCACACAACGAATCCAGTGTCAGCAGTTCGTTTTGTTTTTCTAAGTAATAATACTTTGTGCCTTGGCCTTCGAAGTAAAGGATGATGGAGCTTGACAGAGATGACTGCCAAAGTGATGAGTCCACCGTGGAAGATGTAGATGACGCCACGTATTCACTTGGTGACCTGAGTTGTGGGGATGTTCAGCTGTGGGCTACAGGTGAGATTCTTTCGTTTGCATGTTTTTGTCTCTTCCTTGTGGACACGAATGTATAATCTGTAGCATACCTAAGTGCCCGAACTGACCCGATAAATTAGGTGGTCGACACCATCCTTTTCATCCTAGTCTGCCCACGATGCATTGTCTGTTCACTGTGACAGGATATTTATTGAAGTCCTGAAAATTTACGTGTGTACCTAGTATGTATCATCACCGTAGATGATGTAAACCTCCATCCTCAAACCATACTTTGTCTATGTGCAGATCGATGTAAGAGTGGTAGTGCCATCATGGTGTACAGGCCTATGGAAGGTGCAGTGATCCATGGAATTTGCAAACTGCTGACAATGAGACAGGCGAGTGTTACTGAGGCGACGGAGTCATTCCTGCATGTTATTACGACACGGTTACACAAGGCATCAGGTACTGCAAATCTGCTACGCCAGGAAGTGTGCCAGCTGAGGGCACGCAAGGGTGCTGATATTTCGCAAGCATGGCAACAAATGCTGTCCGTCATCGCAACAGCTATTCCCGAAGTGAAAATCAATTGTGAAGGTCAGTGCGTTTTGCATGCATGTTGGAAAAAAATTGGCTTCTGACTAGGTATGCAGACTAGGTATGCAAACGCTGGCTTTTGAATACTAGTACAGTCTCTGCAACCACCAGTCCTTATATGTTGTCTTTTTCTTTTCTCTTCTTCAGATTTGGAAGTTACATCTGCAGTGCTAGCGAATCTGATAAGCTACCTGCATGCCACGGCTGCCGCTGCTATCAGGAAAGCGTCAATAGCACCATCCAAAGCTGTTGAAGCCATCCCCGAACCGGTGATTGACGATTTGTCTCACCTTGCTGAAAAGTACCATGGTGGTTGGTGCTTGGTGGCCGTGCGGCGTGAGCTGGAAGGAGCAAGGTGTCGCAACGACAACTTGCTGCAGCTTATACCTTTATTTGGCCACGGCTGCCGCTGCTATCAGGAAAGCGTCAATAGCACCATCCAAAGCTGTTGAAGCCATCCCCGAACCGGTGATTGACGATTTGTCTCACCTTGCTGAAAAGTACCATGGTGGTTGGTGCTTGGTGGCCGTGCGGCGTGAGCTGGAAGGAGCAAGGTGTCGCAACGACAACTTGCTGCAGCTTATACCTTTATTTGGCAAGCCTTCAGCCTTGTTTGGAGAATTTTGGAGCCATTCTCCAAACATCTGAGCATCAAGCGTTGCCCAGAAATGACCAACCGCTCCGTGAAACCGCCGATAGTGTGACTTTCGTCGCACAGAACCTTCTTCAGTTGGTCAGGTGACTCGGCGTGGCTCGGAAGCTCTGTATAAGACAAAATACGACACAGATAAAAACAACTGAACCAGTGATATGTGAATTTTGCGCTTGTGTGTGCACGAGCATGCATGTGTGTGTGTGTGTGTGTGTGTGTGTGTGTGTGTGTGTGTGTGTGTGTGTGTGTGTGTATGTGTATGTGTGCTTGTGTGTATGCCACTGTGATAAGCGGTACAAGCAGTATACAGGATATTGACGGGTATTCACCTTGAGTGCATTCGCCGATAGTGTGACTTTCGTCGCAGAGAACTTTGCTCAGTCGGTGAGGCGACTCGGCCTTACGTTTCCTGAAGGCAATGTGTTCAGAACAGTTATGAACAGCTATGAACAGTTAAGAAATGACAAATATTGTTTGCAGTTCATGGGCCATATAGATGTGAAACACTTTGAATGCAGAAGAATGAGGATAGTGGCATCAAATACTGCATGGATTCTGTTTGATATGCTACTTTTTTTTCCCTTCCATGGAAAGGTGAGTACATCGTCGAACTTCATCTCGAAACTTCACACAAACCTAGAATGGAACTTGGACAACATGAAGGGGCCATGGGCATGGTGTGTTTAGTGGAGAACTATTCCGAAAACAGGGTGTCATTCGCATTGACTCCGTTCAAATTTGAGTACATTTCGTGAATAACTTACCTTGACATTCCGTCGTCTCCAAAGCAGTGAACTTCCAAAAAAAAATTAAAAGCCACGGCTCAACCTAAGGTAATGCGTGGTACGTATCAGAAACAACCAGCTTTCGCTCTGGAGATCCAGAATAGCCTCGAAGCATATAGCAAAAACAATTGAGAAAAAGAAGATGACGACGACGTTTCAATCACGCTTCAAATTTCGCGGGTCGAGTGCGGCAATCCTCGGATCGTGAAATGTGTGGCGTGTCGCCTCCCGGTATTTTACGACTCCCTGCTTTTACCCAGTCCAGTATCATGCAGTTCTTTCCTTCCGTATGCGATTATAATAGTATGGCAATTTCATGCAAATCAGTATTCAGTAGTTGTCTATGAGGTGCAGGTTATTCATTTCGCAAGATTTTGATCTTCTTCCCCGAACATGAAATGCAATGTAGAGTTGTCTTAATTCCGTGCTTTACGAGACATGTGCTTGGCGTCCTCCATGTCAGTCCTCGCGTTGGAATACTGGTGATTTCCTGTGCACTCGCACTTTCTTTACCCGTCCTTTACGGGACCAGTCCCATTCTATAACCGGAAGCTGTTCCTAACTAAGAACTCACCCTTATCCAGGCTACTTGTTCCCATACCCAGCCCATAACTATGCACTCACACTGCCCTTACCGAGCCTATTTGTCGGAGCGCCGTTTGAACTCACAGAACAACGCACCCCATAGAGTCAGACCAGCATGTCACCTATCCCCAAAACCATCTGGTTGGTAAAGCAATCGAGATCAGACTAGTCCAGGTATGGGGAGTTTTAATGTAGTTCCATGAAACTCTGTAGACAAGACATCTATTATTTGTACTTCAAGCGAGTAAGCTTTCTTTCTATTTGATTGTGTGTGCTTTGTAGATGGCGTGTATCGCGGTGACAAGCTCATCCCGCTGAAGGACATTGCGGACGGTGCCGTGGAGATCTGCCAGAAAGCGTACGCTCCTGCTGTTCATTTGAGGCATGGTGTTGCGTTGCTGTGTTGGTGCGACGGTGTGACAGTCGTATGCACTTACTCAGTTACTGTTGAGTGCTCTTTCACCATGAATGAATTCAGATGTATGAATCCTTGTTATGCGCGCGTGTGTGTGTGTGTGTGTGTGTGTATGTGTGTGTTTGTGTATGTGGTGTGCGTGTGTGTGTGTGTGTGTGTGTGTGTACATGGTGTGTGTGTGTGTGTGTGTGCAGTATGCGCAGTATATGACTTTCAGGATCTTGTGAGGTTTTATTGATACGTGTGCTGATGTATCCTGTTTCCCAATTTCACTGTTCTCGACAGGAATTTTGAACTGAAGCATTGCGTCGTTGTACGGCATTGTATCGAGCGCATGAACAAGGACAGGACCAATGGGGTAGCTAATGGAGCTTCTTCAACAGATGCGGTGAGTTCTTCTTGCATGTGCACGTAGTGGTTTGAGTGGATGTGTTTTATAATAATAAATTCAACTTTTATTGATACCCTTTCTCTTCACTGCACACTGGGACTATCACATAGTACATGCATCTTATGATTTTAAAGTGCCAAACCATATTGTGGAACAGGCGGTTACCAGTATCTGACATGGCGTTTAACGTCTGCTTTAGATGTTCATGCTTCCTTTAGCTGGTGTACTCTCTCACTCACTTCCCGTTGTTTCAGATCAAATGGAATCAGTCACTTGACTTATGGTGGCATGATCTAATGGATGGTGCTGATGAATGGTGTGAACCGGAGTGGCTGGACGCCGAGGACCCTCTGTTCATGTTGTACACGAGTGGTAGTACTGGCCGTCCCAAAGGTGTGCTGCACACGTGCGGTGGCTACATGCTCTGGGCGGCCACCACGTTCAAGTAGGTGCACACATGTCATGTTGTTTGTTTGCTTGCTACTCTCACTCTGTCTGTCTCTCTCTCTCTCTCTCTCTCTCTCTCTCTCTCTCTCTCTCTCTCTCTCTCTCTCTTTCTCCTGAATATGCTGACTTGGCAATGATGAGAACCGCAGGGGTTCCGAGGTCGTCCATGAGAGTGGGACGTGTGCTTGCAGTTGCTGTACTGTTGACTCGTGGTCCAGTCGGCACTCAACCATGTCTCTTCTGCCTGACTGAGCCAAGCAAATTATTAGTTTTAAATCTATTATTTATCGTGCTGCGCATACACACTCATGCATACACACACACACACACACACACACACACACACACACACACACACACACAGACGCACACACACACACACACACACACACACACACACACACACACACACACACACACAACCACGCTCGCACACTTTCCAATTCATTGGACAGCCTACCTGCAATCAGGCATGGTTGCCATGTCTTGACAGATCACCAATGACGGGAAATGATGCCCGCTGCACATTGTGTCTGGCATGTCAAGACCGACGACTATTGCGACTTATCAGACGGAAATGCATTTCTATTTGCCTATGGAAGTGGCGTTATTTCCTAGATCCTAGCTTTCCGTGCCAAGTGTGTCTAGAAGCAGAGCATGGTCACCGCTAGCACTGTGGTGCTAATACAGTGTACATGTACTGTAGTACTGTAGTAGGTTTATCACTGGCGTCTACATGACGATTACGATTGTATGTTCCAGGTTTATATCCAGTCCAGCGAATCATTTTGCCTGCGTACATCTTTCCAAGACACCTGGCCATTGTATTGCGGAAACAGGGTGGGGCAAACGGTGACTCAGAGATCAGGAGCACGTTGAACGAATGCAGTCAGACTGCTCCCTGCTTTGTGTGTGAGATACTCATCATCGTCAGCAGCAGCAGCAACAGTGCTTGTTGTACACCGTCCATGCAGTAAAACTCCTTTAATCTGGACACCCCCAATCCGGGCGCGTCTGTCCACCGGGCACCTTTCTGACCCATCTAGAGTCACACGGAATTGGCAATTGCTAGTTACAGGCAGTGCTTGGTCCCAACCTGCCCGGATTAATTGAGTTCTACGGTTTGTTCCTAGGGAATTGACTGTGTGTTAATATGTGAGCTGTGTTCCCAATGTTTCCCTTGGACAATGCAGGTACAGCTTTGACTATCATGAAGATGATGTTTACTTCTGCACGGCGGATATCGGCTGGATCACCGGCCATTCCTACATCACCTACGGGCCATTGGCAAACGGAGCTACTAGCGTCTTGGTGAGCTCAGCAGTGTGTGTGTGTGTGTGTGTGTGTGTGTGTGTGTGTGTGTGTGTGTGTGTGTGTGTGTGTGTGTGTGTGTGTGTGTGTGTGTGTGTGTGTGCGGGCGGGCGTGCGGGCAAGCGGCATGTGTGGATCCAGAGACCAGGTCTGACATGTTCCTGTGCAGCACTGACTTTAATACAAACTTTGTCTTTGCCCCGCGCACACACACACACACACACACACACACACACACACTCTGGGAATTACGTGCCTCTTTTCTATGTGCTACACAGCACTCACAGCACTCACACACTCACAAGATGGTAGTACAGTCCTGCTCAATAAAATCCAATCATGGCACTGAAGTACACGCCGGGTGTTGCACAGCCCTAGACCTGTGAACACTGGGCTGCGCAAACTGTGCGAGGCGCAAACTGTGCGAGGCGCAAACTTGAGTGGCGCGACTGGATTTCATTGAGCAGCACTGTACATGCAGTGGTGTATTTTTTTTCTACAAAATCCACATATCTCCAGACACTGGGGTGAATGATGGAGTGTGGTGGTGGGGCCCATTAAGCTCCGCCGACCAGAGGTCTCGGCTTGTATATTGTGCAGTGCTGTCCAGTGGAGCACGACCACTGGCAAACTTTGCGTTCATTTAGTTCTTTGTCTTGTGCGATCATGATAAAAGTCCACAACATGCCTTACACGGTCTGTGTTGCTCTGTGGGCGTATATTTCTGTGTCCATGTAGTTTGAGGGTGTTCCAACGTTCCCCGATGCCAGTCGCTACTGGGCAATTGTGGACAAATACAACGTCAGCAAGTTCTACACAGCACCCACAGCTGTACGCGCGCTAATGACGTTTGGTACTGAGCCCGTCAAGAAGTGAGTTTTAATACGGCGTGCTCTCAGCATGTTATGTTCTCATCAGTGAGTGTGTGTGTGCCTTCGTTGCTTGCAGTTTTAGTTGTCTGGGCTATCAGACTGAAGGTGGTGTTGAGCTACTACTCCCAAGCCCACTGGAGCTGCGCAATTTATTTCTTTATTTTTATTTATTCACAATCACGTGACAGTAGCCAATGAAAAGGTGATGTGGGCGATAGGTAATAGAGGGGAGAAAGAAAAAGAATGAAAGGGGAACTGAAAAGTAAGAGAAGCGCGGGGGAGCTAGGGCAGGGCTGGATATCAACTAATATCCAGCACTGATGATCAACCATGTACTGGAGATCTGATCCTGTTTTTCTACCCAAATCTGTACGATACTGCTTCGAGTGCCAGTGGCCTGAATGTGAGGGGGGGGGGGGCTTTTGTGTTATGATGTTGCTTTCTGTCGATTGCAAGTATGCGTCCGATCGATGCTCTTCCATGCTATGGGCTGCTATCCGTTGCAGGTACAAGCGCACGTCACTTCAGGTCCTGGGTACAGTCGGAGAGCCGATCAACCCCGAGGCGTGGCTGTTCTATTACAATGTGATTGGTGATGGTCGGTGCTCCATAGCCGATACCTGGTGGCAGACGGAGACTGTGAGTGTTCGCGCGGAAGATGATAGGCCGGTGTTTGCCTACGCTGTTCTCAGCAAACGCTTTACAATTTTACCTGGCCGTTGTGCTGTGCTGTGCTGTGTTGTGCCGTGCTGTGTTGCAGATACTGTGACTTGCATGTTGGTTCCCCTGTCTTGCTGTTTATAGTGTGTATTATGTTTACCATGTCGAGCACACGGAGAAACAGAAACACTCTGCTGTCAAGTCAATGCAGGACATTACTACTGAATGAGGAAGCCTGCCATGCAGGTGATTTTCACGTTTGCTCACCAAAGCTCTCCTAGTGTAGTGACTATCACTGCTTGTTTGATGTGAACTACCGACTGTTGGTGTGACATGCTCTGGGTTGTGTCTGTGCTGATTACTGCTGTTTGTGCTGTGTTAGGGAGGTCACATGATCACGACACTGCCCGGTGCTACACCCATGAAACCAGGTGCTGCTGTAAGTCTGACTCTCTCTCTAGCAATCTTTCGGCCTGTCTGACTCTCTCTAGCAATCTTTCGGTGTGTCTGTCTATCTACCTATCTGTAATTCTGTCTATGGTGTACTTCAAGTACCAGTGTCTATCTCCGAAAATGAGAAAATGCCCGAGCCTTATACATGTACATGGAAGAGGCTTTGGAAATGAGTTTCAACTTTTTTAAGTGGACTGAACAATCATGTATTGTTGCCAATTTGTTGGTGAGCTTGTAGTGTGGTAGCATGTATTGTGGTAGCATGTAGTGTGGTAGCGAATACATGAACTCAGAGCTACAGTGCAGGCATTCATGTACTCAGAGCGACAATCGTATTTTGACTTGTAAGGAGTTATCATGTTACTGCAGTGTTCAGTGTGCAGTGTAGCTTGTTCTGGGGGGACTTTTTTGAGGTGTCTGGCCTACAGGTAAGTCGGAGGTTTTCAGATCTTGTGAGCGCCTGTGATTGTAGTGATGTCGTGTGTGTTTGCTTTCCGTTGTTTCGTTCAGGGTCTGCCCTTCTTTGGTATCAAGCCTGTCATTGTTAATGACAAGAATGAGGAGCTACATGGGCCTTGTGAAGGATACTTGGTAGGTCTTCTCTTCGGGGTTTTCCCTGAGGCTGGTACTATACACACACACGTTTGCTTACTGTCGCTACATGCATCAAAGCCGGTCAGACTGACTATTTCCGCATCCGTAGGAATGTCGCCGCCTTCAAGGATTGAGGCGCTCAAGAGCAGCTCCTAAAGCGGTGGGAAGTGAATAGATCAGACCCGCCCGAGGTATACAGAAGCCAATACGGGAACTTCATTCCATGCCAGGCTGTTCATTAGCAGTTGATTCACTTACTTTGAACGTGGCTCTGTTTTCTTGCTTCGTCTTGCTGCTCTTACCTTGTTGGCGGGTGCAGTGCTGCTGCTGTTGCTTTTGGTGCTGTTGGCGTTGTTCCGATTGCCGTTGCCCCCATCGTCATTGTTGTCGTTGTTGTTGTTGTCACCTTCCACAGTGCATCAAGCAGTCGTGGCCTGGGATCATGAGGACCCTGTTTGGAAATCACGAGCGGTATGAAGATGTTTACTTCAAACCATTCCCAGGATACTACTATTCCGGTGATGGTAAGTGTTAGTGTTGTGCTGCTACTGCTGCTGTGACTGCTGCTGCAACTGCTTTGTTAACATGTTACTTGTGTGACTGGGCTTTGGACCAATGGCATGATCTTCTGGTGGTGCTGGTGGTGGAATGCTTGGCTATGCCGTTCCTGCACTTTGATATTGCCTGGCCATTGTTTGAACCTGTCTACTTTAATGACAACCGCAACTGAAGTCATTCTCGAAAGGATTATTGAAACGAAGCGTTGGCAATAAGTTGAGCTGTATGCATTGTAAACTGCCTGATGTTCATGACGTATTGATGTTGGCTATTTTCGCGAGAAGAACGTCGCGCAAATGTTTACCAGCATGAAGTCAAAACTTTAACAGTGGGTGTATGCGTGTGGGCACAGTGCTCCGTGGACATTTGTCATGGTATAGTCGCTGGTGCTGAAAAATCACATGTAGTGATGCGAAAATTAGGCAGCTTTAATTAAATAGAGTAATGATAGAGTGATGGCAGTGTGAAGTGCCGTGTTATGTAAGTTCATCTTGTTTACCCATCCATACACCTTTTTGCTTACCAGATAAAGAAGCCTTTTTTACAAATGCTGTATGCACTGCTCTTTCTGTTATTCTTCCTATGCAAGTCGCAACTCTTGTTTTGAGTTGTTTTTCTTCTCTCTTTTTCTTTCCCTACTAGTTGCTGTTACACTCACTGATCCTTATGCACAGATATACAGCATTCCCTCACTAGTGGGACCATTGTTATTAGGCTAGGGCCTGTTTTGGACTTCCCACTCTAAATAAAGAATACAAACAAACAACAAACACAACTGACGGCCTTCTGAAATGAAAACGCGGGCTGTGTCACATGCTATGCCCATCACCGACCATACACTATTGCAATTTGTTACCTGGTGGTAGTTATCAGTCAATTAACAGTGCTTCTCTGGTATGTGTGTGTGTGTGTGTGTGTGTGTGTGTATGTGTGTTTCTTGTCTGTGTCACTGTGCTGTGGATAGGCTGCAGGCGAGATGAAAGTGGCTACTATTGGTTGACCGGGCGCAGTGACGATGTTCTGAACGTCTCGGGCCACCGTATTGGCACGGCAGAGATCGAGAGTGCGCTGGTGGAGCATGATTCTGTCTGTGAAGCTGCAGTGGTATGTTGTGTATGACAATGTACTTCAATACATGTACTCCCACTTGATACCAGTTGTGTTGTTCCGCACAACCATGTTCTGTCATGTGACCTTTATCCGCCAGGGAATGCGCCATTTGAGTCACGACAACATACCCTTGTTGTGGAAGAATGGGCTTATTCTAAAATCTAAACACGAACTGAAACTTGTCACTATTGTTACTGTTGTTGCTGCTGCTGCTGTTGTTGTTGTTGTTGTTGTTGTTGTTGTTGCTGCTGCTGCTGCTGCTGCTGCTGCTGCTGCTGCTGCTGCTGCTGCTGCTGCTGTTGTTGTTGTTGTTGTTGCTGTTGTTGTTGTTGTTCTACAGGTTGGTATGGATCATGAACTGAAGGGTCAGGCTCTCTTCTGCTTTGTGACACTAGCAGCAGTAAGCTGACACTGGTGCCATTTGCGTCTCTTCTTCTGATCTGCGTGCATGTGTGTGTGTGTGTGTGTGTGTGTGTGTGTGTGTGTGTGTTTGCTTCAGCCGTTACGCTTGATGTTTCTATACATGACGTGGTGTGCGTGCATATCTGTTTATGGCGCACAAGTTGTATTTTTGGTATAACTTGCCTTTTCCGACTGCCTTGGCTATGTAGCAATTTTCTTGCTTGCAAGAACAATCATGATACAGTCAAATCTGTCGTAAGCGACCGCCCCTTGGTGCAAGAAAAAGCGGTCTCTTACGGCAGATGGTCTCTTACGGGCCAGTTACGGCAGATGTATGGTAAATCCGGCATACCGGGCATGCATATATGCTTCCATGTACTCAAATCGACGAGAATAATGTGATTTTTAATATCATGTTATTGGATATTCAATAGAATATAGGGGTGCACAAACCCAAGAATAGTGCACATACCAGGGCTAATCTTTTACATGTTCAGCCAGCTGTCAAGGCTTCCCTGTTCAAGTAACTTGAGCGCAAGTCCGAACTTTCTAGTAGTTCGGACTTGCAAAGCATCTCCTCCTTGTAGAATAATGTCAGTCGCCTGTGTGACCAGATCCAGTATGCTGTCAAGGCTACAGCGCAGCCTCAGTACAGGCCAGGGCCAGTCGATCGCACTTGCAAGACAGCGCATTTTCACACCTTGCAGTTGACAGCGCACTGGCAAGTACAGTTTTGCACCTGAACCTGGGTCGCGGTCGTTTACAGCAGATTTGAATGCAGCCACTGTGCATGAAATCGCGGTCGCTGGTCGCGCACAGCATATGGTCGCTCTGGACAGATCAGTTTGCATGTGAAACCGTCGGTGCACGGAAAATCGGTCGCTAACGGTAGATGGTCGCCTACAGCAGAGGTCGCTAACGGCCGATTTGACTGTATTTACAATGTGATTGTTTAGAGTATTGAACTTATAATCAACCCTGCTCAGTGCCATTATCTATGACAAACTCAGTCTGTCTTTGATTTTGTGTGCACATTGCAGGGAATTGATTTCACTAGTGAGCTGGCTGGTCAACTAAAGCAGCAAGGTGAGATGAATCTACATGTTGGCCTAGACGTAGTTTGCCTCCCTGATTTTTTTCATTCTTTCTTCGAGTCCTTAGCCTTAAGCGGGATTCACAGAAGCTTTTTTGCGATGCGACGCGATCTGCGATGGATGCGTGCGATGCGAACTCGCGAAATACCATTCACAGAAGAAGTCAGCGATGCGACAAAGTCTTGCTGATTTGGGTACGTCACCATGATTTTCGCGCGGTTTGATACAACTTGTACAAATTTATAGGCAACTCTTGAACCTTTGTACAACTTTGCTGTAGAAAAGGTCAAAATCGTACGCCTTATCGCATCGCAAAAGTTGAGCCAAGCTCAACTTCTGCGATGGCCTGCGATGGCCCAGTTGCGGCAGTTGCGTGGGGTGCGACATGGCTGCGATTTGGGGTTTTCCCGGTTTCGCGTCTGTCGCATCGCAAAAAAAGCTTCTGTGAATCCCGCTTTAGCTTAGGTTATCGATGTTCGTTCCGTAGCGAGGTGTACCGCTACCTGGACAGCCCCGGTGTTTTTTCTTCTGGTTTCTGAGAACGTGTGGCTGGTCTATGCCAACTGAATCTGCTCACCCGCACGCTCATATCCAAGCAATGGGCAAGCATAGACTTTCATGAGTATAATTTTTATTTAAAAATCTAGTACAGAAATCCCCATCCTCATTTCTTTAGTTCATTTGGCTTACGTGAAGACTAGCCGAGCTTGCTTGGTGATGTCAACGCGAACAAGCGAAATAATAATACTTTAGTAACAGAAATCCCCCCCTGCCAAGCATGGAGTGCGAACTCATTCGAAAATGATTTCCGTCCGAAGCCTTCCTGCTGCGGAGTACAGGTGTTTAGGTGTTTGTTATATTGAAATGGTTTCTATTCAATTGGGGTTATTGTCCTGGTTCTCGCTTGTCCTTGCAGTGCGGCGGAAGGTGGGACCGTTTGCGAGTCCCGACTACATTCAGGAAGCACCTGGCTTGCCGAAGACTCGCTCTGGCAAGATCATGCGCCGTATCCTACGCAAGCTGGCCATCGGCAGTGACGACCATGGTGACATCTCCACCTTGGCCGACCCAGCAGTCGTGGCCCAGCTGAGCAAGGGCCGGAGTTTGGCTATCCGTGTCGCCGCCTCCTAGTTTCCCCTGCTGTGTCGCCTCGTTTTATTTGGATCCGCTGAATGTTGGAAGTGTGACAACGCTGGTCGATTGTCTTTTTTGCTCGTCTGTCTGTATTTTTTTGCCCTCTCCCCCCAAGCTTGTTATCTATTTCACCCAACTGTCACTAGCGAGCAGTGAGTGTTTACCGGTTCTGCATCATGTGTCCCTGGCTTCACAGCGGATGGAGTGGCAGTGTAGGCCCCAGCACGCATCCCAAGAGCTACTCTTCTAGGGAATGGAAAGAGGGCACTTCTTGCTTTTTGTCTTGGCTGTATAATTACTTTGAGACGTGTACCAGGGCAATATCAATAGTGCTACTCTTTAGCCATGCTGACGCCTCTCTCTCTCTCTCTCTCTCTCTCTCTCTCTCTCTCTCTCTCTCTCTCTCCCCCCCCCCCCACGCTTGGCTGTGGCCATGTTCAACATGATGGCATTGTCGAAATGATAGATCTCAGAGTAACGTTATACAAATGCATGCATTTTATTGTGAACTTCAAATGGAACCCGTCACCTCTGCGACCTGAACTGTCTATTTTTTTTTAAATAGTTTCTTCAGTGGTTCCGTCATGCTGTCTTCTCTCTAACCATCAACATATCAATTCATTGAATCAGTTCTCTAGAAAACACAAGTCAGTAGGAGAAAAAAATCATGAAATCACTATACTTCTTCACAATTTCTCTGAAGAAGTAAATAATAACAATAATAATAAAAAAAAGTTGAATCTATGACTTTGTTGCATTTGGTGAGCCTCACATGAGGGTCAGGGCGTGTGAGTGTGTATGGGAGGGGGGGGGGGGGGGTGTAGAAAGCAGCATATGCCTTCCACATACTTTCGAATGAGGAAAGTTCTAAAATGGAATAAGGAGATCAAAGTGTGTTCTGTGGTCTGTATCACATCTCCCACAACACTGAATAGAAGAAAGTGAGGTAGGAAGAATTTGGCAAATGGTGTTTGCCTATGTTTCCCAAGTCTCAGTAATATGGTGACATAACAGTAATTGGTTTATATAGATATTTTTAAAAGCACTAATATCATTCCAGACTGAGAGGGAATCAAATCACTGACGTCATCATCAGTGAATCAAACAAAGCCAGCAGAAACAGAAGACAAGGTTGGGTATGAATCGGGAGGAAACAAGCACACCGACTGGGCCATCACACTCATGCCGGGCAGCGGCAATACAAGCAGTGGATCAGTGCGCCGATGACGGTGCTACTGAGGAATGGCGACTGACATCTCGACACGTGCCTGCAAGTCTAGAGCTGGGGGGCACTGCGTGTCCGTGGCCTGCGAGCAAGTCCATTGGTCTCGTTTGAAGATCAGCGTTGGCGTCCAGCACCGCACTGTGTATGTGGGCATTTTCCACACGCAATGTCTACCATTCGCTGTCGGTAGTAGGATAGTAAGGGGGACGACAGACCGTCACAAACCTGCACTACTCAGCTTACATGATACAGCACTGCTCACCGCCCTGGCTTCCGTCAGCTGGAGGTGCGAACGGCATGCCCGGCATGCCCATGCCGCCAAGCGGTGGCAAGCCAGGAAACAAGGGAGACCCCGCTCCATCGAGCTTCATGTCAGGAGCCTGAAGCAACAACAGTCCACAACACCGCACACACATGCGCACACGGACAGCCGTCAGCCTCATCCGAGATGAAATTGATCAACCCAAATGATCACACATCTTTACCTGGTTCACATAACAGACACATGATCATCTCTGTCTAAAGGCTACTTGATGCAAAGGGCAGCAAGTTTGTCTGTCATACAAACAAATGACACCCACCCACACAGCATACACTGCACACTGAAGTACACGGAATACACTAGGCACTGGACAGCAACACACCCATCGCAAACATCCTCTTTGGTGAGCCATTGGTCTTGAAGTACATAGAATTCCAAGCACTAGAGCTACTAGACATCCCAAAGTTGATTACTAATCATCCTGAAGTCCACCAAGCTACCGTAAAATTCCGTTAATAAGCCCCGGGCGTATACTTTGCAGAGCGTCAAAAACCGGGCGTAACGTCGTAACGCTGAAGCAAGGTAGACAACTAGATGACACTTTGAGTCCACTTTACGCCTTGGGCTTATTTCGGGCATGGGCGCTAAAACGGACTTGAAGTGTACACCGCCTAAAACTGGGCTTACTATCGGACATGGGCGTTATTTAGGGTGGGCTTATTTATGGAATTTTACGGTATATCAGGCCGGGGATAGCCGTCAGAATGCATGCGTTGCCGTTGCACCAGGAAGTAATCCTTGCTTTGCACTAAGAAGTGCATAAACAGTACATACATACATGCATGGTAGATCTTACCAGCTCGTGCATGACAGCGTCTGGTGGGTGACCATGCTCTTGTAGCTGCACACACAAACAGATACACACACACACACACACACACACACACACATAAACAGGTGTCTAAAATCCGCAGGCTGCGTATAGTGCTCTATGTCCAGTGGACAGAGCCAGTATAAATTATACAGTTCACAAACAGCAGCAGTGCACCCAGCTCTGAGTAATGGCAAGGAAGGACCTGGTTGTACTGTTGCTGTTTGTGAATTGTCCATACACAACAGGCACGATGACATGATGAGTGTAGTGTGGATACACAATTACACATTGGTGATTCATACCATCATGTCTCTCAACTAGTCAAAGAAAATCACTGTCCGCATCTTCAAAACAAAAGCTGATTACTGTCGCTACAGGGAACAAGATTATCTGGATAAGGAACAGCAGTGCATAATGTACAGAGCATATAGTACGTAGTAATGGCACCATGCAGCCATGGCCACTGCATGGAAAACACACCAGAGCCAGTTTAGTTTAGGCTCGGACCATAAATTTGTACCTGTTGCATCAGCTGCAGGATGGTCTCATAGCGTTCCTTCTTGCTCGCATCAGTCGCCGACTCGTCGCTGGATTCGTAGATGGAGCAGACAGAGCGCAGGATGTCCAGCTGCTTTGAGTAGCGAGTGCGATCATCGGCGGACAACGACTCCTCACTGCCATGGTTCACCAGCCAGTCTTGAAGCTGCAGACAAAATGTACATGTACATGTTAAATTGAGTGAGATCATGGCAAGCCCAGCGATGAGCAAAGCAACACTTCCACGCATGACCACTTAAACACATGAACACTTAAACACAAAAACACTGACACACTCCCGGTGTACTGGTAGTGTTAGTGACCTTGCAGTACTGTAGCCATTGCCAAGGTGATTTATAGAAATCATTCCATGCACACAGCAGCACTACCGCAGAACTCCAGTACGGTGCTTCTACTATACACAGTCTTGTTCATTTGTTAGGGTACTGCACTGGAAGAACCACTCTGCAAACTGCCATTGCACACTCACCACAGTTACATTAGAGATCTTTAAAAAAAAGTGATGTCGCATGCACACAGCAGACATACATTATATAAGGTGCACACATACACCACACACACACACGCACGCCGACAGTGCATTTTGATTACACATCCACTGCTGTCTAACCTTTCCAGAAAGCTCCTTGACAGACGGGTAGAGCACATCCGGTGACAGCAGAGTCTGCATCATTGTTTCCATCATTGGAATCAGACCACTGCTATCAAGTGAGTCCGGTGTTTGAGATCCACTACCACCACCACCCCCAGCTAGCAAACAGTAGCACAAAACAAATCACATGGAATACCGGTACTACACCAATTTCTGGAAAATAAAGATCACAAGGCCCTGGTGTCCAAAGCGTTGGAAAAAGCAGTTGATGTGCATGATTGTGCATGTGAATGTAAACCGTTAGACGCAGGCCAAGAGCTGTGTGTTCAGCTCCTGTTTATACGTAGACTGTCAACACCTGAACACAGTGACTCAGCATAGCGGCATGCACAGGAAAGCATTACTGTATGCACTCTGTTGATCCCCACACTTACCAGCCATTTGCTGCTGCAGTAACTTCATGAACTCCTCTTCACCTGTGTTTGCCTTCACGTCCGCTGACTAAGGGGCAGAGGACACGTAACACAACACAGCATAGTTTTAAAAGTCAACAAATAGAATACCGTAAGGGGTCGTCCGTAATTAGGGCTGAAACAATTATACCGAATACTCGAGTACTCGCTCGGTTTTTTCAAAAATAATCGTACTCGGAATAAATCAGAGTACTCGTTCATACATGGTACATGCATTCACCACAGAAATCTGCAGTTTCAGAGCAGCAGTCAGCAGATATTGATGTGCAGGCTGTGTGGTGAACATTTGTTCACGAGTAGAGAGAGCCCAAATGACCCACCAACCAATATACCCGAGAAAAATGACTGCTACTCGGTTCGATCAGGGTTGTATCATGTGATTTTAAGCCCTTGGTGTGCAATTTTTAGAAGATGAATAATACTCGAATACTCGAATATTCGATCGGAGAAAATCAGAGTACTCGAACTCGGGATCTCAGTGCCAACTTTCAGCCCTATCCGTAATTATCGACAAATTAAAAAATCCGTCCTCGTGCAAAATTGTCTCTGACCCACCCACCCACCCCCCATTTTTCCCATTAATTTTTGATTTTTACCGATGCCCAGCTCGAAAATAAGAGCTCCTGACCCCATGTTCACTGATTGCACCTCCATGTACATGTATGACAAGTACTAGTAGCTAAGTTAAGTGAGTAGGAGGTCTACCGACGGCCATGCACGTCCTACAACTACATAAAGAGTCATGTACCGGTACTGTATAATTATCATACTGGTGTTTGCAATCCTACACTACGCGTATACGTCTACAGTGCACTACATGTCAGTGCAACAAGTGTATGAAAGTCACTGAAGAAAAAAAAAAGTACGAAAAATCAAAAAAATAAATTCCGCCAGCCCTCTTGACCACCCACCCCCTTTCTGCCTGAGGACGGATTTTTTAATTTTTCGAAAAATACGGACGACCCCTAATGTCGTGTATTAAAGCCGGGCTTATTCCTGTAGAAGCCGATGTCAGGGCTAGGTTTCTATTCACATCAGGCTTCTATTCAAACCAAGTACTTCGAAGTAGGTTTTATGTGTGTCAACACTAGAACCAGGCTTACGTGTCGACAGTATAATCTTGAAAATCAGGCTTATATTCAAAACAGGCTTGTATTTGACACAGGCTTTAATACAAGACACTACGGTAGTCCATATATTGAAGACATGAATGGGTAGCATGACTCACTGATACATATACATGTACAGAGATTTCAATGCTACACACTGTGTGACAACACAACCAACACCGCACACTGGTTAAGCACAACTCTCTCTCTCTCTCTCTCTCTCTCTCTCTCTCTCTCTCTCTCTCTCTCTCTCTCTCTCTCTCTCTCTCTCTCTCTCTCTCTCTCTCACACAAACACACACATACGCGCGTGCACACACAAACACACACACACACACACACACACATACGCGCGTGCACACACACCTACACTACAAAGTACAAACGTACGCTTTTCAGGTTCTCCTGCATACCACTGACAGCCTGTGCAAGCTGCTCTTCTAGACTGCCACCACCAGCACCAGCACCGGCACTGGGCGGTGAAGCTGCTGACGCTGATGCAGCACTGCCAGCACCGGCCATGGCGGCTGCCGAAGCGAAAGGGTTTGCGTCCGGCCCTGTTGGAAGTCCACCAAAGAGATTGGGCATTGGCATGCCCATACCACCAGCACCATTGCCACTGGCACCTGCCTCTAGATCCTGAGTAGCAATGGTGAACAGAGCATACGCAAAGAAACACAAATAAATTTGCAAGCACGAATGCACGCACAAACACATATGTACATGCACACACGCACGACCACACAACTATTGTGCATATTGTTTTCGAGCACACAGCCGGCAAGTCTTCTTACCACAGAGACACGGTTAGACTTGTGAACTGCCTCCACCATCACGCATGCACTGCTGTCTTGGCAGAACAATACACCATCACGCATGCACTGCTGTCTTGGCAGAACAATACACCATCACGCATGCACTGCTGTCTTGGCAGAACAATACACCATCAGCACAAAGACATGACAATCCACATGCTACACACCTTCATCATCTGTTCAAACTGGGCGTTAAACTCCGGATCTCCATTAGAAAACTGTTGCATAGCGCTGCCAAACTCTTGCTGTGCTAACTTCAGCTCGTCATTGAATGCCCGCACCCATTCATCCGCTTCAGGAGAGCTCGCAGTGGCTAGAGACGAAAGAGACAAGACATTGGTCCCATGTGAGTGAGGATAATGCCTTTATCATACTTTGACATTCTACAGATAGCATCCTTTTACATTCTACAAATACTCAAATAGCATAGGTGCAGTCTGACCTCATGAATAAGTCAACTGCAGGTGACGTGTAGTGTGTTGCTAGTGCTATAGTAATGCACACACTAAACAGCTTAAAGCTATGTACCCACTGCACTGGACTGCACTGAACTGCACTGAACTGCACTGCACTGCACTGGAACATGGCCATCATCTATTCATTAGGTCAGGTTTCACTCACCAAAGCTACAGCATAGTAAAATACAGCTCTACCGAAACAGTAGGTAAGGGCATACATAGCATACAATTAGATGAAGTACACAATGGCATTGTCCCAAACACAAAGCACTGCTACGAAAGCCATCAAGGTACCAGCAGAAAGGCTGCCATCCCTACCAGCTTGGGCCGATGAGCTGGGAGATTTCGATGACGAAGACGACGATGACGTCTTCTTCTTTTTCTGTTTGGGTTTTGCAGCTGCGGATGATGTAGCAGCAGCAGCAGCAGTAGCTGTAGCTGCACTGGTAGCTTTGCTACTGGATGCCGCTGCAGACTCAGTACTGCTAGACACTGCACATGCTTGTGCATCACGACCATCATCCAGTGAAGGTGTGGAACCGGTACTGCTCGCAAGACCCGAAGTAGCAGTGGCTGTCGGTGCTGCTGTTGCTGCTGTTGCTGCTACGCCTAGTGCTGCTGCAGGTGGCGCTGAGGCTCCAACAGCAGTGAGGTGCTTGTTGAAATCATCCAAGGCGCCTGCACACAGACGCACACACACATACACACAATGGCATACAACACATCAGAAAGTTGGAGAAGGCCAACGGTACCAATGACAATACCAGCTACATGTATACATTGCATATTATCTCAGTGCAAGCCAAACAGCAAATAAGGGTATGTAGGTTATAAAGGGCATGTTCATCATAATACCAGTAGATGAATTTCAACAAAAGTCGGGAGTACAGATTTGCCCACATAAGCACGTTTTGTAGTCCCAAAGCCTACCATACATGTATGTGTATGGATCTCTCCCCCCCCCCCCCCCCCCTCGTCTCCCTTGCATAGGATCTAGGATGTGCCCTTCCGTCACCTGGTGAAAATGATGGAATCAAAAATCCACACACTCTTCTACCAATTCGAGTTCAATACTACTTTTCCAACTGAAACTGGTGGCTGTGCTAAGCTCTACCGAATCCCTCGCTAGTAGAAACTGGTTGAGTGCCATTTGTAACTTTTGATAATACAAAATTGAATCTCCGTCTACTGAAATCCCTCGCGCCGCTCTTACAGATTCAAGCTGCCGACTTTCTGCACCAGAAGCAGTAAGCCTGTTTCTACCAGTTGATGTAGAGGGCCAATAATGAATGCACCATTAACATAACTCCTTGCTGGAGTACTGTAAAGTACCGTTGATCCCCCCCCCCCCCCCCCCACGCCATGTCGCTTCCCAGCTGGGTTTTCGGCAGGGGGGGAATTAGATCAAGGCTGTCAAGTGCAGTACGATGTACAACAACGTAGAAATTCAGACTCGATGTGCTGGATTGTGCACATTTTCATCCTGGATTGGCAAGTATTGTGTACAGCAGTGCATGCGTCGGTTCAACATCGTACTTTCGTTGTATACGCCGAAGTCGCTTCACAGGTAGAAAATCGACAGGGGGGCGTGAATTAGAGAGTGTCGTGATCTGCATCCCGATGTACCACTTGTAGTGTAATGACTGCTGTCATGACTCGGCCTGGTCTAGTCGTGCATAGCTGACTCTAGTTACTCTTGTCCCCTACTGACATTGTGTTTCACCATTAGTACACGTTGCCTCTACTCTAGTCGGTGCATGAATAGCCGTTCCTAGGTTTACATGTTCCATCGTGCAGTCCGTAGTGCACGCGACATTCTCGGCTTGACTTCCGCTGCTCTTGCGCATGCCAGTCATTATTCCTTTGTGATGGTAGAGAAAGGTTGTACATTGTCTTGGCTCGTATCCAGTAACTCTTTGGGAATGAGGGTACGGATTTGAGAAGTAAGTTAGAATCACTAACTGTAGTTACTTGTGTGACTGGATTGGTTGGGATTAGTAAAGTGAAACTCTCTCGAGACGTTTAGGTTGTGCGTCAGTCGAGATATGGTGCTGTGACCAGGATGTCGTCACCCAACGAACAAACAACCTCTGAACAGGAACAGCCTGTCGAGTCAACCGGTGCAGCTGCTGCAGAATTACCGGTAACCCAAGCCGCTCAAACGAGCGTAGATCCACGAGCCGTGGATGGTACAGCGGATGAGTCCCATGAGGCCGGTAATGAGGACGCCAGCAAGGACCAGACCGATGGCACGGACGCTGGTGCAGGAGACCCGGAGCGGCTGCTAGTCTCGTCCACCCCCGAATACAAGCAGATGATCCAATCGAGGTCCAACATGAAGCGTCGACTGACGAGGGTGAGGCAAAAGATAAAAATTCACCTAGACCTGCTAGGAACTGATTGTTTCAGCGCAGACGCTCTTGGCCGCCTAGATGTTTCTGCCGCACGTTCCCTTTACGATGAGGCGTCCGGTTTGAAGTTTGAAGTCAAAACATCGAGGGTATCCAAGACAATATTAGACGGAGCTTAGAAGACGCAAACGAGGATAAGAAATTAGATGAACAAGACGCGTGGGAGAATAATTTCGAACTTGAATGCGTGTGTTTGCTGAGGCTCGCACAATGTTTACAACAATGCGACCACCACTCTCGCACTCAGTATGAAGCTGAAGACGAACGCCGTACCCGACTCCGATTACTAGAAGAGCATGGGCCACGCGCGCTAGATGTTCTTGATGCGGCCATGTCTAGCCCTCGCAGCGGACCAAAACCAACATGTCATGCGTCGCCAACACTACATGCGTGGAGTGAGAAGAGTGCCGACATGGATATCGACACTGCTACTTCAAGTGCTTGTGACACTGTTGAGCCACCGCGACAGTCCCAATGTGAGTCGGCTGAACAGTCACACGCACAAAGTGCAGAGCTTCATGACATTGTACATGTAGTAGATGCAACTGAGTCTCCTGCCAGCGCAGCAAAAGCACAGGAAACCAGCGCAGCAGTCAGTGTCAGAAGCCAACCAAGATCACCAGTGCCACCAGTCCCCAAACCACGTGTCAGGCATGCCATTGGCCCTGGCACTGGTAGAACTGCTGCCACTCCAGCAGTGCATGCGGTGCCCAGCCCAAGTCCCACCTATGGCAGTGGTGAGGAGGACAGGGCCTATGACTATGAGCATTACCTCCAGCAGGAGACCCAGGACAGACAAGCAGTACAACAGCTTCAGCCAGATGCAGAAACATTCTATCCACCAGACCATTCTGTCGCCGCCAGGACAGCCCCTCCACCAGCCACAACCTGGCCACGCGATGCTATTGCCCCACTGGAGCAAGCTCTTCAGGGCGCAGTTATGAATGTCGCCCAGGCTTTGAGCCAAAACCAAACGCCACAACACACCAGCACATCCGCTGCAGCCGGCCCAAGCTCCGTTGTGTTCAAGCTAAAACCGATGGAAATACCGAGCTTCGACGGGCAGGTCACCAACTGGCCCGATTTTTGGGACCTGTTTGAAACTGCCGTGGACAAACAGCCAATGTCCGATGTCGTTAAGCTGAGCTACTTGAAGAGTGCCCTCACTGGCCGAGCTGCCCACACGCTCGCTGGTCTGGCTATCACCAACAACAACTATGCCACGGCCGTACAGCTACTGAAAGAACGATACGGACGGACAGATGATATTGTTGCTGCCCTGTATACCAAGCTGCAGCGATTGCAAAGCACATCGTCCAAACACCGTGATATCCGGAACACCATTGACAACATCGAACGGATACTACGACAGCTGTCTGCCATGGGCATTAGCGTTGAACAGCAGCCACTATTGGTGCAGCACATTTTGTCCAAGTTCCCTACGGAAGTACTCACCAAGCTAGAGGAATGGCGAACATCGAGCCATCAGTCGTGGACGGTCGCCACCCTGCGATCCGCCCTTCAGCGGTATGCCGAAATCCACCGGAATTTGCGGGAAGGTTCCGAGACTTCTGCCTCTCAGTCTTCAAGGACACCGGCCACACAGACACAGCACGGCTCACCAATGACCATGCAAGGAACTGGACACGCTCTTTCATCTCAGTCAACGCATAGTGCGCCTCCACGTCTATGTGTCTTCTGCAAGGGGACTCACTTCAACGACCAGTGCGTCACCTACAAGCTGGCTCGGACAAGACAACAGAAGCTCCGAGAACAAGGTCGTTGCTTCATTTGTCTGCGACGGAGCCATATGGCGTCCCAGTGCCCAGAGAAAACCAAGGCGTGTTTTCACTGCAGCAAGACCGGCCACAACCGAGCTATCTGCCCAGCCCATGAGAGACGTGAGCCCTCCAAAGGCAGCTCAAGGCCACAACCAAATGGCTCACAACCTGCCAGGGCCGTCTCCACACAGGGTAATGATGAGGAACTTGTAAATACGTGCTCCGCCAGTCTCGTGTCAGAGGGTCCCAGCGACAAGACTGGTGCAGTATTCCTCCAGACAGCACAAGTGCAGATTCAAGCTGCCGATGGTAGCTTTATCACCGCGCATGCGTTACTGGACACCGGCAGCAATCGCACGTACATGAGTACCCAGCTCAGCAAGCAGCTTCAGCTGCAGCCGGAGAGACAAGAGTCATTGACCCTCATCACCTTTGGAGTGACACACCCACGCAGTGTTGTTACATCGGTCGTTCAGACGTCCATCTCACTGTCCGACGGACAGAGGTACCCCATCAAAGCGAATGTACTCGACACCATTACACGACCTATCCGACGCTACCCTCTTCCATCTGAAGATGCGGAGTTCCTGGCAGGCGAACCATCCATTCAAATGGCAGACACCATACCATCAACAGCCGAGACGAGGGCCATTGACATTCTCATTGGTTCTGATCATTACGGAAATCTTGTGCAAGGATCACCGCAGCGTCTACCGTCAGGTTTGTACGTGATGGATACGCTCTTGGGTCACATCGTCACAGGACAGTGTTCGTCCAAGTCGGATGACAGCAACAGCTCAACGCTTCTTGTCATGACGCAGGCAAGCACCGGTCTACAGCGTCCGCTATATGACTACATGGCAACCGCCGACTCTGCTCTGCTTGCTGAAGTCGAACCAAACTTGACGGAGTTTTGGTCGCTAGAAAGGATCGGTGTGGAGGACCCAGCAAGTCTCCCAACAGATGACGACACAGTTCGACAGTTCGAGAAGACCGTCACGTTTGCCGACGGCCACTACACAGTCCAGTTTCCATGGAAGCCCGACATGCAGCTTCCACACAACAAAGACCTAGCCTACGGAAGGATGAAGTCACTGGGGAAACGGCTTGCAGCAGATCGAGACCTGCTGACCAGGTACAACGACGTGCTGCTGCAGCAGGAAAGGCTTGGCATTATCGAGCGAGTCACAGAGAAAACCAAGTGCGGTCAACGCTCGCACCATCTGCCGCACCATAGCAGCCTTAGCTCAAAACACGCATTACACTAGGCCCTTTCGTGAGAACCACCCCGCTGCGTTTGTTCATTAGATCCAAATTGCTTTCTATTAGGGCTGAAACGATTATACCAATTACTCGGTAAGCGATCGATAATTCCTTATCAATCAAGTAATCGTTACGTTATAGATTACTCGTTAGGGATTTTGAGTCCAAAAAGTACTGAAAACCCTCGTTTTGTGAAGTTTGAATCAGTTTCCGCTGTGTGTATGCAGTTGCCAGGGGCATGGTGCATATAAATTGACTTCAAAACTGTCATGGTTTGGAGCTACCCTGTCACTAATGCAGATTTTTGGTATTATGAAGGCCTAGCTTTTGGTAACAGGAGAATTTTTGCACAAAATTCTGACGCTATTTGCTAAAGATTATAATCGATTACTCGATCGTTAAGCTAAAGAGTAATCGATAGGTGAAAATCCACGATCGTTTCAGCCCTACTTTCTATTCGTTATCACCCTTTCTTCTCTTTACCCAGTAGTGTAACATTTTGCTGGCCGGAGTGTCGTGATCTGCATCCCGATGTACCACTTGTAGTGTAATGACTGCTGTCATGACTCGGCCTGGTCTAGTCGTGCATAGCTGACTCTAGTTACTCTTGTCCCCTACTGACATTGTGTTTCACCATTAGTACACTTTGCCTCTACTCTAGTCGGTGCATGAATAGCCGTTCCTAGGTTTACATGTTCCATCGTGCAGTCCGTAGTGCACGCGACATTCTCGGCTTGACTTCCGCTGCTCTTGCGCATGCCAGTCATTATTCCTTTGTGATGGTAGAGAAAGGTTGTACATTGTCTTGGCTCGTATCCAGTAACTCTTTGGGAATGAGGGTACGGATTTGAGAAGTAAGTTAGAATCACTAACTGTAGTTACTTGTGTGACTGGATTGGTTGGGATTAGTAAAGTGAAACTCTCTCGAGACGTTTAGGTTGTGCGTCAGTCGAGATAGAGAGGGGGCAGATCAACGGTACTTTACGATATGTACTATTGCACTGTAAATGTGCTTTGCAGTATTGAGAGATCGCAGAAGATTTTGGCCCTCAACAGCACACAAACAAGTGCATGGATAAAGTCATTTTGATTCCACATAAATGCAGTATTCTACTGCATCATAAAAATGAATCTCTGCCCCACCTGAGCTTCATGCGTACGAGTAATAGCAATCATCACGAAACCTCTGATGATTGCTATGACATTATTGTTAGATCATCACAACTGTAGATTTACATCGAGTTCTGAACATAATTGTGGACTGAGAACTCTGATCTGTACTGTGGCTGAGGTTATTTTCTGTGATTTGGGACTCCACGAATACAGTCATGTACATGTATGTACCCACAAAAAGTAAAGCATTAGAAAATTGAAAATAACTAAAAAAAATAGAAAACAAAATCACAATCTGACTTACTATCGAGGAGTTCAGATAACTCATCATCATCTTCAGCATCTGCATCCGGGGGAAGTGATGACATAATTCTACTATTTGTAGTGCAGATCGATTCGACGATCAGTAGACGAATATCAATTACGAACAACCTATAGTATTATTGGTTCAAATTTCCCTGAAAACGACGATCAAGCACACGATTTGAAAGTTGCCTGGCAGTGACACCAATGATTTCCGAGTGCGCCTCGATACTCACTTGGCCGAATCAGTACAGCCACTGATCATGCTGACAGCTGGCACAAATGGCACTGGAAGTATTGACAATTTGTACATACTCCTAGCTAAAACAATAATAACAAGAGTATAATTTTTTAACTCTTGATAATAATTGTCGCATTTTTCATCAGTGCAGTGTGTGCAATCGCAAGTGAACTGCTCAAGCTGCAAGCCGAGGAGCGACGCGGCGGCGGCGCGACACAACGGTACGGGGGTTTCTATGACAGCACCGCCAGAAAATGGTTCGCTAGCGTGTTCGGGGGAATTCCAGTTCAGAATCAAGCAGAAGAATTTTTCGTTTGAGTTCAGAAGCAAAGTGTTTTGAGTCAGCTTGAAAGATTTGATTCGGTGAGGTGCAATTGATTGTGAAACACGAAGAGCTGATGGCGGATGTTTCTGAAAAGATGGAAGAGGAGAAAAAGGAAATAAAGGTAAGGGCTACGGTACCTATATCGTTTTGTAGGCCAATCAGCCTAGTTTCTGATCGCGTTTCTTCCATTTGAAATTTGTGTCATTGTAATATTGTATCATTGTTATTCTTGATTTTGTGCTTGCTGTATTTAGCCTGAAGATTATGATCCAGAGTATGTGTCGAAGTCGGAGGAGGTTCCTGCGCTATGTGAGCGTACGGACGTGTATGTGAAATTAAAGGGTCTTCAAAAGAGATTGGAATTCCTACAAGTGCAGGAGGACTACATTAAAGACGAGCAGAAGAATTTGAAGCGCGAGTACCTGAGAGCTCAGGAAGAAGTCAAACGTATTCAGAGTGTTCCACTAGTCATTGGACAGTTTCTGGAGGCTGTTGACCAGCACTCTGGAATAGTTGGTTCGACGACAGGCTCCAACTACTATGTCAGGATTCTCAGTACCATCGATCGTGAGTTGCTGAAAGCATCAGCATCAGTCGCCCTGCACAAGCATAGCAATGCATTAGTGGATGTGCTGCCACCGGAGGCAGATAGCTCTATATCGCTGTTGTCAGCTGATGAGAAGCCGGACGTGAAGTACGAGGACATTGGTGGTATGGACATTCAGAAGCAAGAGATGCGAGAGGCGGTTGAACTGCCGCTGACCCACTTTGACCTGTATCAGCAGATTGGTATTGACCCACCGCGTGGTGTACTGATGTATGGACCGCCGGGTTGTGGCAAGACTATGCTTGCCAAGGCTGTTGCCCATCACACAACCGCGTCGTTCGTGCGCGTCGTTGGCTCCGAGTTCGTTCAGAAGTACCTGGGCGAGGGAGCAAGAATGGTGCGTGATGTCTTCCGTCTTGCCAAGGAGAACGCACCGTCCATCATCTTCATTGATGAAATCGATGCTATTGCAACGAAAAGATTCGATGCCCAAACGGGAGGTATGTGCTGTTGTTGCTGCTGGTGCTAATATAGTTGTGGAGACCGGAGAGTTGCAATATACTACAGTTGGTATACAGTAGATTGTGTCCGCTGTTCACACACAGTGCTCAATACCACCATGGGCATAGCCATGTTAGCCCAGAAAAAGTAACATAACTCCATTATCTTGTCATAGCAAATTCGTATTGAAATTACAGCAGTGCACACAGCCGCGCTCCGTTCTCGACTACACACGAGTTTTGCAACATAGCTTGTGATGGTTGCATCTCTGTGTACGAATGTATGGGTAATCCAGTATGAGTTCACTGCATTATGCATAACACTTGCTAGACACTGCATAACACTGTTGCTAGACACTGCATAACACTGTTGCTAGACACTGCATGCTTGTATCGCTGTGTGTTTGGTTTTGCTAACAGCTGATCGTGAAGTCCAGAGAATCCTACTCGAGTTGCTCAACCAGATGGATGGCTTTGATCGGAATGAAAATGTCAAGGTACGTATTTAGACTAAGACCGGGTGCGATTGTAATTCTGTGCTGGGTTGCTTCTTGCAGCGTGTTTATAACAATGTTATGGAACTGTCTTGGCAACATACATGTACATGTAGTGCTAAATCTGCTAACTAACACGCTGCTGCTGCCCATGCACATACATCACTACATGTGTGTGGGAGTTTGGAAGCTTGCTTGCTGGTGTGTTTACTCCTATGTGCATGGCATGTGTGTACCTCTGTAGCACAATACTAGTATCCTCTCCCTGGCTTGCCCTCCTGTCTTCTCTTTTCGCTACAGGTGATCATGGCGACGAATCGTGCAGATACGCTTGACCCAGCGTTACTGCGACCTGGTCGACTTGATCGAAAGATTGAGTTCCCGCTGCCCGATCGCCGCCAGAAGCGTTTGATCTTCCAGACGATCACAAACAAGATGAACCTGTCCGAAGAAGTAGACTTGGAAGAATGTATCCTCTGATGTCTATTTCTGTGAGACCTGTGTATTGGTATTTGATGACGATTCCATAGTTCTTTGGACGCTGCTGAAGCTGGAAAGCAGTACAAGAAAGTTCTAATTTCTGCATTTGTGTGTGTGTGTGTGTGTGTGTGTGTGTGTGTGTCTGTGTCTGTGTGTCGATGCCTATGTCTATGTGTATTTATCAAGCGTAGTATGTATGTGTGCCTGTGTGTGTTTGCGTGTGTGTGTGTGCGTGTATGTGTGTGTGCGCGCGCGCGCGCGTGTGTGTGTGCGCGTGCGTGCATGTATGTGTGTGTGCGTGCGTGCGTGTGTGATTGACCCTACAATGTAGGCCAGCTATGTTTGTGGTTGCTTGTTTGCTAGTCATTGCTCACTCTCAACAGTCTCAGGTGTTGGCCTCTTTCCTTGACCAGCTATATTTACAGATGTTGCAAGGCCAGACAAGATCAGTGGCGCAGACATCAACGCTATTTGCCAAGAGGTAAAGCCACCTATATTATTATTGCTTGTGCAGGCTGCAGTTCCATACTGTGCTAATGAGTACTAATTTGTGCTAATGAGTACTAATTTGTGCTAATGAGTACTAATTTGTGCTGAAGTAGTACTGGTAGTGTTTCTCAGCACACTTGCTTCACCAGGCACGACGTTGCACCTAATGCCTGGTTCACACTAGGCCGATTTTCCGGTCCAGTTTTCGGCCAAGTATCGACTGGTCGATATTTACCCGAAAAGCCGGCCGATTTTTAGTGCTTGCACGTGATGGAACGGGCATCGGACCAATCACTGACGGCGTTTCACCATGACAGCGTAGAGCGTCGGTGCAGACCGTGAACTGGCTGCACTGGATCGCTACCAGACGCTAGCCTTTTCCCGCCTTTGGCCTTGTAGCTTGTGTAAAAATATCTCATTTCCGTTGTCTAGCATCTACTACGGTCTAGCGCGGCTGTGTACCGCGTGTACGTGTGTAACAGACAAGCCTACAACTATAGTGCAAGCGAAATTGCCCACCGTTGTGTGTAAACAGCTAGTCCGACTCATCCGACACAGTTGGTCGATTTCTTGTCGGAGTCGATGTGGGAGCATCGGCCGGAAAATCGGCCTAGTGTGAACCAGGCATAAGATGTAGGCTGCGTAAGATAGTATCTCTGGCTCTGATCATGATCTACAGCGGTGACAAATGAAATCCAACCTCGTAGATGCAAGTTGGCACGTTTACAGCACAGTCCAGTGTTGGTAGTGCTAAGACTGTGTCTCGCTGGAGCAGGTGTAGTTATGAAGTTGGATTTCACATGCGGCACCACTGTCATTCGCATCCTGATTTGACAACATTCAACTTGGTGCTTTCCCCCCAATTCTCTGTGTGTTAGGCTGGTATGCAAGCAGTACGAGAGAATCGCTACGTCATTCTTCCCAAGGACTTTGACAAGGCGTATAAGAAGGCGATTCGCAAGGAAGACGTAGAGTTTGATTTCTACAAGTAATCTATATCAAGTCAGTTGACTTACCGGTTTTGTTTATACTAGTAACAACTGTGTTACACAATTGTCGTGTTGAACGTATGTAGGTTTTTATCAAGGTAACGCCGCCGCTGTATTATAGAGCATTCTTTATCTTTCCTTGTTTGAATTTGCCGTTTGAATTTGCCACGCACCGGAATTGTTCCGCATGGTGTATGTACAGAGTGCATGCTGTCTTTTATTCTTCTCCTTCTTTTCTCTCTCTCTCCCTTGCTTTTGCTGTATCTTCGCACTTCGATCGTGATGCGCGTTCAACCGAGAATCTCGTTTTTCCCGTTGCTGGCGGCTCTTCTCCCACACTCTCCGCTCAGCTCAGGCCTATGCATGCAGCAAGTTTCTCAGCTGTAAGTAACCATGGCAACGTGGTGTTTGACTGCCGCAGCCAGTACCCATCCCACTGCCGCTCACCATTCATTCAACAGGCATCTTTTTTTTTACTACCATGTGACATCATAGATTGTGAACCTCAATATTTATTCAGGTACATGGTCATAGGGGGGGGCATCATAATGGTCATACGGGGGACCCGGGAGGGGGGGGGGGCATCACAATTATTAGTACAGGGACATGGATATCAATATCAAAGAGAGAGAGGGGGGGGGGGGGGGGGGGGGAGGTGCAGATAAAAATGCTTGTATCACCAAGTATATACCTTTGAGTGTAGTTCAGTGCCTGTGTATTGTGATATTCGTACATACATGTACTGTGCTGAATGATGTGATAGTACATACCAGGGAGTAGTACAATACTGTATTGTACTACTCCCTGGTACATACATGTACTGTGCTGAATGATGTGTAGCAACAGTTAGTACAGTGGAATGCAAGAAATTGCATGACGGTCTAGCAGCTATCTATCTCATAATGATGGTGATCATTATGGCAGTTGGAATTCTAGCATTATCCACACGGTGGCGGTCTCTCAGGTCTGGCGAAGCATCGCACACTACAGTCTGATGCAAGTGTTGGCTGACTGGCATCCACGGCTGCATGGCTGCGATGCAGCCTCTCAGACCTCAGAGTCGTCCACTGCACTGTACTGTACTATACTACTTGTGTGGAGGAGCTGGTCCACGATACGCAGTGTGCTTTGCAATACAATCTTTTTTTCGTGCAAATAGATAATAAGCTCATGAGAGGGAGCATGAACTCTGGGTTTGAGACTGGACATAGATAAATGAGCACAGGGCGCGCACGTGCGCACGCCGTGCACTCAGAAAGCAAAGCCGGGATGTCAGTTGGATGCTGGTAGATATGTCGGGAGATTGCGTAAGTCTGGGTAGCTACACGTATGTGTTGTGTTTAAACTGAGTTTGACGGCGATGCACTGCGGGACATTGACGACATCTCTCTAGAGAACGGTGGTGGTAGTGGACGCTGAAGATAGGTGACGTGCTGCAGCTCGACAGCTCAACGTCCTCATCCACTCTGGCATGTATGGCAGCAGGCTGCAGCGTATCGCTGGTTAGCCGTACACAGCAGGAAGTTCTTGACGAGGGTGCAGTAATACTTGCTGAGCTTGTCTATGCATGCTGTGCAACAACAATGACAGCATGTCAGAGAGGAACAGAACACACAGAGAAGCCGGGTCAGCCAAATTCATTTTCAAACTCATTAACATTATTTTTGAAAGAGAGAGAGAGAGAGCCACGGGACCAGCGATCAAAGCTTACCCGGTTGCGCTGGACAGGCGGACAATCCACAGCTCCTTTGCTGAACCGGACGATCTCCCGTGCACTCCTGACCCCTGGCGAACTGCTCACAGCGTACGCGCCGCATCTGACGGCCACCGCCGCATGTGACAGAGCACTGCGCAGTAGAAAGAGATAGGGAAAAGAGAGTCAATACTAGGGGTGATCCGGGTACCCGTGTACCCGTTTGTTTAGCTGCTGACCCGTTAGTAAACGAGTACCCGTTAGTCGTGTACGACGGTACAGTACGGTAATATTAGCTGATTTGCAAAGTTGTTCAATTTGATGTACAGGTTGAATGTGTTGTTGCTTGTTCGATCCTGCTAAATTAGACAATCTTGACTGTTTTGAATGTAGCGCAGTACGTGCGCGTGCTGCGCTTGTCGCGTTGTAGTGCACTTGCTGTGAATTACATGACTTTGCATGTCCTCCTCGCAGAAAATGTATAGTAACTGTCACTATTGGCTGCTAAAGGGTACCCGATAACCCGCCCGTTAAGCCAGGTACCCGTTTGTAACCTTAAAGGGTAACCGTTTCACCCCTAGGACTCAATACCACAATGTGCGTAGCGACATGCACACACACTGCAGTGAAGCAAGTCAAGCTGGGATTCACAGACTACTGACTTAAGTTATTGAATGTGATGCAAAGCCAACCTTACACTAGAAGGCCATGAAGCAAGATTCTGGAGTGCATCATACAACAGACACTGTGTCAGCAGTATAACAGTACGAGTAATAAAACTGGCCCAGCAGCCAGGTGCAATAGTGGACATACACATGCTCTGTTACCCTACTCACCGCTTCCCATCGGTCCGTCACCCATCTGGCAGGCTTTGGGCATGCGTTGACGTTGCATTCTCGGATGCGCGGCGGAACCCTGGCACGACTCAGGCACATGTTGCTCGAGACGTCCGTCTGATCTCGAATGCGCTGGCACATAACGTTGCGTCTCTGCATTCCACGGCCACATGTCTTGCTGCACGAGCTCCATGATTGGGTCACCCATTCATAACTCTCGGGCCTATGCAGAAACACATACACAGGGAGAGGTAAGGCAATATTCATTAGGTCCAGGAATTCAACACTCAGCTGATGACGACATGAGTGATCGACAATGCACAGCCATGCATGTTGGTCGATGCCATGCAAGCAGGTAGATGATTCACAAATGGCATCATGTCAGAGGAAGCCCTAGATAAAGAAACGAAAGTGGAAAGCATCATGCGTAGTATGCGTGCGTGTGTGTGTGTGGTGTGGTGTGCGCCTGTCTGTCTGTCTGTCTGTCTGTGTGTATGTAAGTTTGTGCGCATGCATGTATTATATCAATACTGCACCAGGTGTACTTACGCCCTATTCGGAC